>NW_019416697.1:0-151377 GCF_000390285.2 Anoplophora glabripennis | reverse complement strand
ATTATTATTATTATTATTATTATTATTATTATTATTATTATTATTTAGTTTCTCACGATATTATCTATCGGTTTCCTTTCTAGGTGCGGAATAGCCTCAAGCACATAGAAGGTGTAGGTGGTGGGTTTTAAATGTCCTGGTAAGTAGAGAGCGTCTTTCTACAAAGGCTACAGGTATCTATGATGACAGATTTTTGTAATTTATTTATAATGTTTTCTTTCAGGTTGATGGATTTTAAGTTCGGTCCAAGATTTTTTGGAATTTCTCCAGTTGCTCCAAGAATGATCGGGACTATAATCGTTTGATCTTGTTGCCACATTTCTCGGACTTCTGCTGCTAATGGTAAGTATTTTGTTATTTTTTCTCTGTTTTTCTTTTCCAGGTTTGTCACGTTAGGGATGGATATTTCTATTAGGTATGTAATGCGTTGATCTTTTCGCTGTAGAACAATGTCGGGAATATTGTGTTGTATTGGTCTGTCAGTTATTATTTGCCAATTCCAGTATATCTTCGTTGTTTCTGTTTCTATCACATTCTGAGGGCTGTACTTGTAATATGGGACTTTGTCTGTCGCAATTCCTTCTTCTTTGCATACTTCTTGATGTATAATTTTGGCTACGTTGTTATGCCTTGTAGTGTATTCGGTGGCTGCCATAACAGTACATCCGCTTACTATATGGTCAATAGTTTCTGACTGCACACCACATAATCTGCATTTATCATCTATTCTTTGATCTCCTATTATATGTTTTCTATAATATTTAGTATTTACAACTTGGTCTTGGATTGCTATCAAAAATCCTTCTGACTCTGAGTATATATATCCTAGTTGTAACCACTTGTATGATGCATTGCTGTCAATATGTTCTTGCTCCATGATCTGCGGATGTTTACCATGGAGAGGTTTTCTTTTCCAGTTATTCATGTAATTGTCTATGGTCGTGATGTTTGCTTCTGTGTCGTATACATAGTTGTGCAGATACAGCGGTGTTATGTTAGTATCTAATTTTATGGCGTTTCTGATTAATGTTGTGTCACGTGCTTTCATATAAAAATACTCCCTTAGATGTTTAATTTGGCGGTAATGTAGATTGGTGATCGATGTTAGCCCTCTGCCACCTTTGGACCTGGGGATGTACAGCCTTTCTATTTCACTTCTGGGGTGGTGCACTCTGTGTTTGGTTAGAGCTGTTCTAATTCTTCTGTCAAGGTCTTGTAGTTCTGTATTAGTCCATTTAATTATTCCAAAGCTGTAAGTTAACACAGGGATTGCAAAAGAATTAATGGCTTTGAATTTGTTTTTTGCCCACAATTCTGTTCTCAAAATTCGATTCAGGCGTTGTTCAAACTTTTTCATAATTTGCGTCTTAGACGTATTGCGGTCTATACCTCTTGCTTGTATATAGAAGTATTTGTACAATTCTTGCTCTTCCATACTGCTTATTTCCTCGTTTTGTCTGGTTTGATATGTTTCTATTTGTTCCCACTTGCCGTTTTTCATGGCATTTATTTTACATTTATCAATTCCAAAATTCATTCTTAAATCTGTGCTTATTGTTTCGACACATCCTATTAATTTATCAAGTTTGGTTTTTGATTCTGCGTATAATTTTAGGTCATCCATGTAAAGAAGATGTGTTACGTTCTGTTCTTGTATTTTTATCCCTTGCATTTTATTGAGTCTGCGGGACATTGGGTTAAGCGACAGACAGAACCATAATGCACTCAGGGAGTCTCCTTGAAAAATGCCTTTTTTGACTTTAACGCTTCCGATCTCTTCTGCTGGTCCATTGTTCACTCTAAGTGTAGTTTCCCATTTTTCCATACTCATTCTTAAGAATTTTGTTAATACTGGATCTATTTTGTATATTTCCATTATTTTCAACAGCCATGTATGTGGAACGCTGTCAAATGCCTTTCTATAATCTATGTATGCTGTGTATAGATTCTTTTTTTGCTTTTTTATTTGGCCTGTTATTATTTCATCAATAATTAATTGTTCCTTGCATCCCCTCGCTCCTCTCTTGCATCCTTTCTGTTCTTCTGTGATGATTTTATTTTGTTCTAGATGATTATAGATTTTATTTGTTATGATAGCAGTAAGTATTTTATATAGCGTAGGAAGACAGGTTATGGGTCGATATTTGGCAGGGTTGGCAGCTGGTGGACTCGTCTTTGGGATAAGGTAGGTAACTCCTCTTGTCATAAACTGGGGCATTGTAGTAGGATCGCGAATAATGTTATTAAAATACTTCGCTAATGTGTTATGGGTGGATGGGAAGTTCTTTAGCCAGTAGTTATGTATACCATCATTTCCAGGTCCTTTCCAGTTGTGTGTCTTTTTGATGACCTCACTTACTTCTTTAGGTGATATTTGATCTCCGTTCATCGTTCGTATATCACCTATGGATTTTATTTCTTCTTTTATCCATATAGTTTCTCTATGAGACTCCTCATTTTCCCAGATGTTTTTCCAAAAGTTTATAGTTTCCTCTTTATTAATTTCTGTATTTACATTTTTATTTGGACTATCGTTGTCAAGACTGGCATAGAACTGTTTTTCATTCGCGGTGAAATTTCTGTTGTGTATACGTCTGTTATAATTTTTTTGGTATCTTTTTAATCTTTTTGCCGTCGCGGCAAGGGATTGCTTCAGGTAGTCTATAATTTCGATATCTGTTTTGTATGTATCATTCATGTATCTTTTAAGTATTGCATTACCCTTTTCCTTAGTTTTTTTACTAGCACCTTCTCGCCTAGCTTGTGTCAGACGTCCTATTGATCGTCTAAGGTCATTTATTTTCTTTTGAAGTCGTGTTATCCAAGGAGCTTGTCTGTTGTGATATTTGCTTTTGTTTACGGAGCTATTGAGTTTTGGTTCTTGTTTATGAATTTTCAAGGTGGTTACTGCTCCGATATATATTAGAGTATGTAGTTCTTGTAGATTTTGGATTGTTTGGATTCTATGCTCGATGATCTTATCTACTTTATTGAGTATTGCTTTGGTATTACCATTGATTATTATTATTACTATTACTATTACTTATCTACTTTATTGAGTATTGCTTTGGTATTACCATTGATTTTTAGTTTTGGCAGTTTCGGTCGATAGGTTACACCCATTTCAGAATATTTTGCATATAATTGGTCAAATATTGTGCTTGTTTCATCTCTAGTTGCTTCATTTTCTCTTACTTCTTCATCTTGAGTGTCATGAATGTTGTTTCCATTTTCACTGTGTTCATCTTCGTGTTGTGTTATTCCAAGTTCTATCTCGGCCTGTACTCTTATTTGTTGTAACTCGGTAGGTGTGAGTCTATTATTTAACATTAGTGATCGTCTCTGATCTAATATATTTTGAATTGTTTTTGTCCCTAACTCTGGAAATCTGTCTGTAACTCTTCTGTGTAGTTCGACACTGTATGGAGTATTATTTCTTTCAAGGTTGGTAATAATGTAGTAGCTTAGAACGATATATTTATTTATTTCAGGTGTCCATTTCGTCCTTCGCCTGTTCATTGGTGCCGCGGCAGGGTTGGGCTGAGGATTGTTTTCCACAGCAACAATTTCCTGGGCAGCTCGATGTACGTTCCTGATTCGTTGCGGTGCTATGGTCCTGTTTCTGAGGGTGATGCCATAGACTTCATCATGACCCTCAGCAGGCTGTGAACTAGTTGCACCAGATGCAGCCTGGTCATCTGGTGTATCCGAGGCTCTGGTTCTTCTATTTGGGACTTCTTTTACACGTCTATGGGGAGTCAGCCCGTTCGACGGCGAACTAGGACCGCGGGGTCGTTACATCCCGTCATCCAGTTTAGGATGTCCTTGCAGTTAACTAGGACCCGTGGGGGCGTCACTCCCCAAGAAGTAAGACAAGTCATACTTCCCCATGCGGGGTTATTATTATTATTATTATTATTATTATTATTATTATTATTATTATTATTATTACTATTACTATTACTATTATTATTATTATTATTATTATTATAATTATTATGAGAATACACTAAAAGATTTTAAAACAATTCATTACCGATTACAAAGCTATGAAAACAAAAAAGTCATTTTAAAATCTTAATATTTATTTTGCTTGCAAAAGCTATTTACAAATCAATGCATATTATTCTTGAAAGCCATTCAGATGTAAAAGCATTCCTTTGAATCTGTCGCTAGTTTTTTCACTGAAGGGAAAAGTTTCTCGTTTATAAATTAAACCTGTTGACTTTCATTGTCTTCTGTTTCATTTTATTTCTAGTTGATTTATTGAACAGTCATGTGTATTTACTTCTCAGTAAATATTCGGAGTTTCTAAAATAGTTACTAGCTTTCTCGGTAGAAAAAAATCCTACGAACAAGTTTCCGTTTTTAATAGGTACTCAGCTAAAAAAATGATAGTCTTAGTAGGTGTAGGTGATTTGACGTAGAATGACCCAGATATGAAATATTCAAGAATTGGCAAATAACATTGTTGGTTTATATGAGATAATCCAAAATTTACCTGGAATTTGTGTTATGGTAAAATATTTCAGCGACTATTACATTTTATGGTTTTCTTTTTATAATTGAAGCTCCCGTGTAAATTCCTATGTTTTTTTGTTCAAAAACGATTGCATTTATGAAATACTAGAAGCGATTAAATTCATTACAAATAAATTAAGCCATCTAAAACCGATATTTAAATGACCATATTGGCGATAGAAGAAAAATAACGTAAAAAATTGTTTGTGGGGATGATTATCTCTACCCCTTGCAACCGAAATACTCAACGAAATTTGTACTTAATATCATTCTTGTAACTTTCTCCATATTTAAGGAAAGAAAACTAAATTTTTGTCTATCAGTTTAAAAGGTCGTAAATCCCCATAGAAGGGGTAGAGAGATTTTTTATATTAAAGTTCCATTTTAATTTTCAAAGAAGAATCGCCTCCTTAATTTTTTCGTACTAATTTATTTAGTCTGTACATTTTCATATTAAATATTACGGTTTAGCATTAATATACGGCACATGCTAAATTCAAATCAAATGCAAACGAATAGTTTGAAGAATGTAACTATTTCAAAAAGGCCACAGCAAGTTGGAAACATCGGTGTAAAGAAAGATTGTTCGGAAACAGATAAAAGAAATATCTTAGAATTATCCCCCACAAAAAAAATTCCCGATTGTCTAGTCCTGAAGTTTACAGCATTATCCTGGATTCCGTTCATTATCTTTTACCGTATCAATCATTTTTCCCCTTCGGACTTATATGGAAGAATGAGAGTGGACTTAACACTTTCCGTCAAGAATGAGCTTTTGTGTGGGTGGTTGAATATTATGGGATTTATTTCCAGGAAAGTTTATGATTCTTGGGAAGCTGTTCGATGGCAGAACTAATACAAGACGCTTTCCCTTTTTTTCTCCTTTGAAGGGTATGATGAATTTTGAACCTCAACGAGAACAACAACTATTTGACGTCAACAAAATTTATACGAAAACGGTTGCAAATGTTTTAAATATATTTTAGAAATTGAAAAATAAATAGATTAATAGGTACTATAATAATAACTGTTTAAAAAAATATTGGTATAAAACTGCATCTTTTCTGAATTTCATGTTTGAGGGCAATTTATTTTAGTTCTATCTTGTTAATTCCAAACATAGTATCCGCAAAGTGCTTATAAATTAAGTTTTCTGATATTTTCTCGTAATCTCAAAACTCTCTAATTTCACTACGATGAGATCAACGGATCTCTAACTTCATTGCAATGATATCAAAGGATCTCTAACTTCATTATGACGAGATCAACGGATCTCTAACTCCATACGATGATACCAACGGATCTCTAATTTCGTTACGATGAGATCAACGGATGTCTCACTTCATTACTATGAGATCAGCTTATCTCTAACTTTATTACGATGAGACCAACGGATCTCTAACCTCATTACGACGAGATCAACGGATCTCTAACTTCATTACGACGAAATCAACAGATCTCTAACTTCATTAGGATGATATCAACGGTTCTCCGAGAAATCTGAGGATGGCCTCTATTAATTTTTTTGTTTTGGCTTTAGATCTAGAACGGGAATTCGTTCAATAGAGAGAGTTAGATATATTGTGAATATATGCAACTCGTATATTTTTGACAATATCTCTTATATTTTTAGATATTTGGATACATCGCTTCATTGGTATTAGAGTGGTATTAGGTTTGATAGGTATACAGGGTGATTCATTAGTAATGGGACAGAGCTTAAGGGCATGTTGCTGACCTCAAAATAGAGCGATTAAGTCAAATATGCCTTATCCGAATGTTGCTTCTTTTCGATCTACAGGGTGTTAAAGTTAAAAAAATATTTTCGATTTTTTTAAATATCTTGAGCATCTTTGAACGGATTGTCTTGAAAATTTGTACACCTATGTTTTCTGAGGTAGTAATTACGGAAATGGTAACTATTTTGCAATCACATCTAGGATGCGCTAGTTGTAGTGTTCCGTCGGAGTAAACATATGTCAAACTTTTTTGTCCTTCAAAAATCTGAATTTCCAATAAGAAATTATTAAACTACGTTCAATTCTAAATAAAAAAGATATACCTGTTAAAAATCGATAAACTTAACCGTTTTCGAAATAAGAACGATTTACTATTTCTTTACAAAATTATTTGTTTGAACGTACGCCTTTAAATAAGATGACTTAATTACGAATTAAGACAAACACAGTAACAACTGAAAATTTTATTATGCTTAAGTCTAATTACAAAAGATTCTCAAAGTGGCGACCATTGTTTTCAATACATTTTTTTATTCTCTCGTTAAAATTTTGTCTGACACTGAATAGACTTCTTTGTTGGTCTCTGATAATGTTAACAGATTCTTGTATTTTTGCCCACAGCTCTTCTCGAGTATGTATAACATCTTTATAAACTAAAGATTTAACGTTACCCCAGAAATAAAAATCTAGGGGATTTAAATCAGGGCTACGCGCAGGCCAAGGCACTTCGCTGCCGCGACCAATCCAACGGTTTCGAAAACTTATATCAAGATATTCTCTTACTGGTCGGGAGTAATGTGCGGGAGCACCATCATGCATAAACCAAAAGGTTTGCCGTAAATTTAAGGGGATATTTTCAAGAACGAGTGGCAAGTCATTTGTTAAAAAATTTAAATAATTTTCCCCATTAAGTGGACGGGGTAACACAAATGGTCCCAAAATGTTATCGGAAAGTATTCCACACCAAATATTTATTGAGAATTCATGCTGAAAATGTTGTTCTCGTGGCAAGTGAGGATTTTCCAGTTCCCAGGAATGGCTATTTCTCCAATTAAATACACCGCGCCGGGTAAATGTAGCTTCGTCCGTAAACAATATTTTATTATAAAATGTAGAGTTAGCATTTTGTTGCCGACGAAATAACTGTGCGAACCGAAATTTACCAGGAGGATCTTGTGGCATCAACTGTTGAACCGGACGAAAATGGTAAGGACACAATTTTTCTTTGTGGAGTATTCTGAAGACGGAAGGCTGACTTATACCAGTAGCTGATGAAATTCGGCGTGCGCTTGTTTGCGTATTTTCGTAATTCGCACTAATACATCCTCTTCTTGCTAAGCCGCTAATACTTTAGGCCTTCCAACGTCTCATTTAGAGCGAACTGATCCCGTTTCTCCTAATCTGCCGTACAACGTCTTGAAAAGCATGTGGTTATGTTGTCTTTTATTTGGATATAACACCAAAAGTACCTCGCTGTTGCATGACGACCACAATAATTCTTAGGCATACACACATACCATGTTTCTCATTTCAACAAACGAATAATCATTATTATGCGGCATTTTAATGAAAAAAATCGCAAACGAAGAAGAACTAAACTGTCTAGTATTTATAAGTTGCTTAGTATTGACATAAATAATACATGATATTTCATTGACAGCGGCCTACTTCATTTAAGTCATCTTATTTAAAGGCGTACATTCAAACAAATAATTTTGTAAAGAAATAGTAAATCGTTCTTATTTCGAAAACGGTTAAGTTTATCGATTTTTAACAGGTATATCTTTTTTATTTAGAATTGAACGTAGTTTAATAATTTCTTATTAGAAATTCAGATTTTTAAAAGACAAAAAAGTTTGACATATGTTTACTCCGACGGAACACTACAACTAGCGCATCCTAGATGTGATTGCAAAATAGTTACCATTTCCGTAATTACTACCTCAGAAAACATAGGTGTACAAATTTTCAAGACAATCCGTTCAAAGATGCTCAAGATATTTAAAAAAATCGAAAATATTTTTTCAACTTGAACACCCTGTAGATCCAAAAAGGAGCAACATTCGGATAAGGCATATTTGGCTTAATCGATCTATTTTGAGGTCAGCAACATACCCTTAAGCTCTGTCCCATTATTAATGAATCACCCTGTATATCCAACAAAAAGAAAGTTACGACGTTACTTAATAATGGAACATATAAATAATTTCAAACTATGTTTATTTTTCGGTTCGTTTACTATCTACCAAGCAATATTGCATTGTTTTATTTCACAAACTGTAAACATTTTCCCAGTTTAACTGCCATTTCGTGTTTTCAGTTCCTTAAAGAGTTCCATTATTCAAAGTATAAGTTGATATAAAGTGCTTACAAAGTAATATCCGTGTCTAAGGAAGTAAGAATATTAGCTTTGTTTCCAACGAGCGATGTCATTGCTGAGATACACGCCGTAGAGGCGCACATAATCTCGCTCTTATTTATTTTCCTTAAATGCGTTTGGAGATACCCGAGGAGATACCCTTACAAATTTGCCAGCCAATCCGTAGAAGGCATTAACGCTTTGTGGTATTATTAGGTACAGGAAATTAAAACGGTATTTTACTGAAACGTTATGAAGAGTAATTTAACGGACATACTTCTTATGACACCAGGAAAATGCAACATTTGGTTTGGCCTAGTTGTATTTGTTAAATAGAATAAAAATGTATAATCCATAATCGATTTATTAATAAAATATGATCTCAATCATAAATACTCTGTGGTAGTAGCAATATGAATTTGAAAGTTCACTTTACTAAGAATAAGATGATATTGGGAATGTAACAAAAGCCGGGACGCGTGGTAATTTATTTGTTAGTTCTCGGAACTCAAACAGTAAAATATTTCGGTCAACACTAATTATTGAAATGTTAAAAGATTCCAAGTAGGTTTAGCATCGCCATAAAATCGTCGAGAGACTAGTGCCTTTTGTCACCGGGAGTAATAAATTTGCGAAGCCGTCCTTCGGAGAAGTTGACTTAGACCGTCGGGGTCATGTGTTGGGTCATCTGTTAGCGACGGTTTAGTCAATGGTGAAGGGCAAAATCGATATTTCTAACAACGCGCGCGAAATGCATTCGAAAAGACGTAGAAATTCGAAGATATTTAAACAAGTTGTTATGAGGAAAATAATAATAGATCAAACAGCTGGTTTTTAGGCGGATTTGCCAAGCAAGAATAGATTAAATGAGACTGACTAATTCATCCCGTGTTGCTATACGGAGTCATGAGAGGAAGGTGTAGAATTGATTACTCGTAAGTTCAGTTTAGTCACAAAATTATTTATTCAATTGTAAATTCAGTGAATTAGATTACATGGTATAGTTACGCCAAAGCGTCCTGATATTCAGGGATCCCGCCAGTAAGAAAAGAACCGAAATTTCGAAACTCAAGAACTGGGCGTGTCGAACCGCAGTGTCGAATTCAGGAGAGGTCTCCGAAAAAGGCAGTTTTTCCTTGGTTTCCACACTGAGCAATCTACTTAGTTTTAGAGTGTCGGGTTAATTTAATAATGGATAAAGTCTTTCCAAATTTTACTATGGATCTCGCGTTCCCTGAATCTCTGTACGCTGTCACGTGTAAATGAATCAATAATGTTTGTTTGAGTCTGTTGTGTTACCCTTGTTTTGTTTGTTTTGTTTTTATTGTTATTAAAACTCTACCTGGAAAGTTTGGTGTTTTCTTGTTCTTCCAACTTAAATGTCACCATCTAGAACCAACACATGGATTACATTCTACATGAGCGACGTACGTGTCTACGTCGTAACGTCGTAAGTGTCTGGAATTCATTGTCTGAACATACATTTCTAAGTTCCCACATATCAATTAAAGTGTAGATGGTAATGATAATTATAAATTCCCCTTCGAGAAGTAAATGGTAAACTATTTTGCTAGCTAATATCGTTATGATACTGGTCAAAACAGTAGATGGTTAAATAAAGAAATAACCCCTCAGGTTACAGGAATTAATAATTGATTAATTCTCTTTTCCCTGTTTCATGGTATCTTTGTTTTATGTGGACAGTATAAAACACTCAACCAGTTTTTTGATGGAGTGTTATGGGAATAAAAGTATGTTCCGTATCACATCTATAATGACTAATTTTTGTCAAACACTCAAATCGTCATTCTTAAGATCGTTTTCACACAGCTTGTCATTTATAGATTTTTTTTTAATTAAAGTCTGTGTTGAGAAAAGTAAATAAATAAATACATTTTGCTCCCGATTTAGTCTTCATTTCATTATTTGCAAGCTCTAAGTTTAGGTATGTCCTCTTTATTGTTAAAGATATACCGATCAAATCTTATAAACGCAACTGCAATAAAGCAATCCGCCCGAAATATACAGGGTGCCTAATTGTGTTTAATTTATATAAATAAAATTACTTGCTATACATGAAAATAGCAGTAATCTTGCATCAATGCAATTGTCTCATCACATATTCCTTTATCCTCAAAGGACAAGTAACCTTATAAAAATTACAAGGAATATGTTATTCAAGAAATCATCGTATATACCTAGTGGTATAATTAAAATTTCAAAATAAAGACTTTTTATTGACAATATCTACTACCAAAAAAGTATCAATTAGCGAAAAATTATTTACTTTATGTAAATTTTGTAATTAATCAAACTTTTCCCTTCATTTAACTAAATTTTCATTTTCTTTTACGTGACGTATCCTCTTCTTTTATCAAACTTTCAAAATTTTCGTAACTAAGTATTTTTTTCTCCTTTCTATTGTTCATTCCTTGAAACGTGATGTCCCTTTTCTGTTAAGGTTCATACACTATATTTTCAATTCTTTTGTTGGATTTTATTGGCTTCATTCCACTAAACTTCACTCTTATAATTTGTTTTTATTTATTTACAATGTTTGTTCTTATATTACAGTTTAATTGCGGTATTTTGTTAAACATTCTTTAAATTACTAATTTTTCTGTTTGTTTCAATGTTTCTATTGTATGTCAAGATGTGAAGCCATCTTTACATCTGACATTTGTCTGACATTTTAACTTATTGATATTTAAATTTCTATTTCAAATGATTATATTTATTTAAATTATAGTTTATCCATGTTTTGATTATGTATTATCTGAAAATAAATTGTCAGTCACACTATTTGATCGAGAAATTGGATCTAGTTTAAATTTAATTTTATTATAACATTTACTTCTACTTTCTTATCATTATAATTTAGTAATCTCTTATTAACTTAAGTATCATATTAACAATTCCCATTTTCTTTTACAGTATAAAGTAATTCAATATTTATACTCAATTTTGTTTGTACAATGCATTTTTCACATATAAGTTCTTTGTTACTGTTTGATTTCATTACAATATCTTCAAATTTAGACAGCTAGGGTTTATATTGTGAACTTATTCCCATTCTATTATGTCGCGGAAATAGTTTATTTAATAGTTCAATTTACTAGACGATATTAATAACGATATTTTATAATTTTATTATCACTTCCATCTAAAATGTGATGCATATAAAGTTAAGAATCCAATATTATTTAATTCAAAGGAACTAAATCCTTGGGGTTGCAACCCGTTTAAATTTCCATACATAAATTAACATTTAAAGCGGCAAAGGATTTGCTTCTAATTATATGGATACTATCTATCTCCCCTGGCAATCTAAATTTAGATTATTATATTTCATACCAATATTTGATTTATTTAAAATCATGGTGCTCAGAGTGAGCCAATTTTCACACTTGTGGGGAGTTTCTCTCATTTCCTGACATAGATAAACAAATGATAGTTCATTTGCATATAGAGAGTTCCAAAGAGCGGTCTCCTACGAATAAAAGCAAGAGAAAAAGTTTATGAACGTCACTTCAAGAAATACGGTTTATCTTGTATTGGAATACTAATACACAGGACCACAAAAAAAAATCGACAAAAGGTCTCCTCGGCCAAACCTATCGTATTATATGGTTTTTTGGGTCGCTGAAAACGGATCTGCTACTCATTTGGTCCCATCACATCAGAGTTTTTTTCTAACCTCAAAAAATAGCTGAAAAATGGTAGAATTCAACAAAATCAACCCTGCAACCTGTTAAATCCTTATAACTCCACATCCTTATGTTCCCGAACGAGCTCGACAAGCCGTAAAATGATAACTCGCAACCGTAAAAATGCATAACCTCAAAATTGGATGAGCCCAAAACCCAAAAACCCAAAATAAGCAGCGAATAAACTTACACAGAGGGCACAAACCTTCATTTTTACAAGCCACGTAACCGCCGAGTTTAGGCAACCAACATAGCACGATTGGTAACGAAGATTTTTACTGCGCGTTGACGTATTTGTTGGTCACAGCTTTGTGTTCTCCCTACTCAAAATTTGATACCAAAATATTTTTTTTGTGAAATAAAAAGCTAAATGAGACCTTACAAAAATAAGAAATTTTCACAAATAAAAAAGTTATTCGATATCACAAAATAACGGAAAAAATGGGAAACGCTGTTTTGTCTCTAAAACGAATCAGGATATTTACATGTAGGTAATTTTTTCTCAACTACATTTCGTCTGTGTTTCGGAAAATGCGAAAAACCTATCCATCATGTTACGGTGTATTTATAAATACTAAAATGTTTATGTCAATATCTGAGAAACACTAGGTATGGGCACAAACTATGCAGTTCATTACAGTCATCGGGTATTTCGAGATGTGCTGAATATCCACGCAGACCGTAATTCCGTAACTACCCATATACGCCGTGCAGAACTATATAATTCACCGAATTTAATTCAGGTACTACGTTTGCTACATGTGCCAAGCTCCTACGATCCAACTCATAAAAGCAATTAATTCCGGAATACGGGGCAATAAGTCAGCCCCATAAATGTTGCTGATAGAAATGGGTCAGATGTTAAGGCAGGGCTTTATGAAAATAGTCGCCCCTACTCATCGGCGTCCGCAAAATAAATGAGAAGTAATCCGTTCTGTGGATTTGAAATCAATGAGAAATGTGCGATCTTAACCGAGATTAGAGGTGGCCCTTATGGATGATTAAAGGCTATTTATACTCTCAGACATATTTCAATATCGAAGACGTTGTGGAAATAAAAATATCCTTATGAGATTTCCACTGCGATAATGAACATAATTTAAGTGCTTTCGGCCCACGTTTTGGTAACTTTATTGCTTGCTAAGTAGACATAAGAAATTTGTAAGTTTGAAACAATAAAAACAATCCTAAAGAGGTAATTATGTATACGTCAATTAAAAAGTGCGTTAAATATACAACCCAAGGAAAAAGGAAATCTTGAGGAAAATTCTGCGAGAGTCTCTGCTTTTCTTCAGCGAGTGATTTGCACATAAAACAAACTCTTGTTTGGCTTTGGCTCTAAAACAACTAGCGAGAAGGCGCCTTGACTTACCTGGTAGTTACAGAATTTACAATAAATTAATTGCCGTGTGACTTTTCGATTTTTATTTTGTTGACTTGCATTAAATACAATGTTTGGAGAAGAATATAATTGGACTGGTACAATATCCTTACATATACAGGGTGATTCATTAATAATGAGACAAAGCTTAAGGAAATGTTGCTGACCTCAAAATAGAGCGATTAAGCCAAATATGCCTTATCCGAATGTTGCTCCTTTTCAATCTACAGGGTGTTAAAGTTGAAAAAATATTTTCGATTTTTTTAAATATCTTGAGCATCTTTGAACGGATTGTCTTGAAAGTTTATACACCTATGTTTTCTGAGGTGGTAATTACGGAAATGGTAACTATTTTGCAATCACATCTAGGATGCGCTAGTTGTAGTGTTCCGTCGGAGTAAACATATGTCAAACTTTTTTGTCCTTCAAAAATCTGAATTTCCAATAAGAAATTATTAAACTACGTTCAATTCTAAATAAAAAAGATATACCTGTTAAAAATCGATAAACTTAACCGTTTTCGAAATAAGAACGATTTACTATTTCTTTACAAAATTATTTGTTTGAACGTACGCCTTTAAATAAGATGACTTAAATGAAGTAGGCCGCTGTCAATGAAATGTCATGTATTATTTATGTCAATTCTAAGCAACTTATAAATACTAGACAGTTTAGTTCTTCTTCGTTTGTGATTTTTTTCATTAAAATGCCGCGTCATAATGATTATTCGTTTGTTGAAATGAGAAACATGGTATGTGTGTATGCCCAAGAAAATTATTGTGGTCGTCATGCAGCAGCGAGGTACTTGGAGTTATATCCAAATAACAGACAACCTAACCACAAGCTTTTCAAGACGTTGTACGACAGATTAGGAGAAACGGGATCATTTCGCCCTAAACGAGACGTTGGAAGGCCTAAAGTATTAGCGGCGGAGCAAGAAGAGGATGTTTTAGTGCGAATTGCCGAAAACACGCAAACAAGCACACGCCGAATTTCATCAGCTACTGGTGTAAGTCAGCCTTCCGTCTTCAGAATACTCCACAAAGAAAAATTGTATCCTTACCATTTTCGTCCGGTTCAACAGTTGATGCCACAAGATCCTCCTGGTAGATTTCGGTTCGCACAGTTTCTTCGTCGGCAACAAAATGCTGACCCTACATTTTATAATAAAATATTGTTTACGGACGAAGCTACATTTACCCGGCGCGGTGTATTTAATTGGAGAAATAGCCATTCCTGGGAACTGGAAAATCCTCACTTGCCACGAGAACAACATTTTCAGCATGAATTCTCAATAAATATTTGGTGTGGAATACTTTCCGATAACATTTTGGGACCATTTGTGTTACCCCGTCCACTTAATGGGGAAAATTATTTAAATTTTTTAACAAATGACTTGCCACTCGTTCTTGAAAATATCCCCTTAAATTTACGGCAAACCTTTTGGTTTATGCATGATGGTGCTCCCGCACATTACTCCCGACCAGTAAGAGAATATCTTGATATAAGTTTTCGAAACCGTTGGATTGGTCGCGGCAGCGAAGTGCCTTGGCCTGCGCGTAGCCCTGATTTAAATCCCCTAGATTTTTATTTCTGGGGTAACGTTAAATCTTTAGTTTATAAAGATGTTATACATACTCGAGAAGAGCTGTGGGCAAAAATACAAGAATCTGTTAACATTATCAGAGACCAACAAAGAAGTCTATTCAGTGTCAGACAAAATTTTAACAAGAGAATAAAAAATGTATTGAAAATAATGGTCGCCACTTTGAGAATCTTTTGTAATTAGACTTAAGCATAATAAAATTTTCAGTTGTTACTGTTTGTCTTAATTCGTAATTAAGTTATCTTATTTAAAGGCGTACGTTCAAACAAATAATTTTGTAAAGAAATAGTATATCGTTCTTATTTCGAAAACGGTTAAGTTTATCGATTTTTAACAGGTATATCTTTTTTATTTAGAACTGAACGTAGTTTAATAATTTCTTATTGGAAATTCAGATTTTTGATGGACAAAAAAGTTGATATATGTTTACTCCGACGGAACACTACAACTAGCGCATCCTAGATGTGATTGCAAAATAGTTACCATTTCCGTAATTACCACCTCAGAAAACATAGGTTTACAAACTTTCAAGACAATCCGATCAAGATGGTCAAGATATTTAAAAAAATTGAAAATATTTTTTCACCTTTAACACCCTGTAGATCGAAAAGGAGCAACATTCGGATAAGGCATATTTAGCATAATCGCTCTAGTTTGAGGTCAGCAACATAACCTTAAGCTCTGTTCCATTATTAATGAATCACCCAGTATACAAGTTTCACTTATAACATCAAAAACAAGTTGTACGCATGTGTTGTCTATTACCAAATGTGCATAATGCTGACGTTAATAGTTTAGAGACTGTAAATAAAAATAACTTTTTAATTTTCACCTTTGAGGACCCGTAGCGGGAGCTCGTATGAAAAAAATTTATATGAAGAACTGATATTAGTTTGACCTGTTTAATCTATTTGTACTCGACTTTTTTGTATCAAGTACCGGGACACCCTGTATACATAACGATTTGTAAAATGCTTCATTAGGACATTACAATCCTTTCTAGAGCAGTCTAATTCTGAATAGTAGTAGCAGCAAACAATTAAAATTTCATAGGGTGAGTTTAAAGGATCGAATGTAAATGAGTGGTAGCTGTGGAAAGTTGTCACAGTACCAGTCATTTAAGGACCAATGAAATTGTCTGAACAATCAAAATTTCCTTGTGAGGACGTCATTATTCTAGCTCTGGAAAATGGATTGAAAATTAGGTCAATGTTCCTAATCAGATTTTTTAGAGTTGGTCTGACATGTCATGCTCTTTTCAGCTGGACAAATTATATTGTATACTTAAAATTGATCGAAAAGACTTCGGCAATAAGTCATCAGTCTGACGTAATTTCTGCTGAAAAGTTTGAGGAAGACATTGGATGGGTAGGTTAAAGGGGAAATATATGCTTAGGTAAATAGATAAAATTGCCTCTCAACAACCCAATCCTTGCGAGTGAAGGAAACTTTGGTAGGAGCATTCTTTGACTTGAAGGAGCATTTGATAATTCATCACCTGCCTTGAGGGGGAAAGCGTCAGTTTCAGCGTGGCAATAAGGTGTCTGCCAGTGTGGCTCAACTTTGCTTTGGCTAGTTCTTGTATGTGATCTTATCTGCATAGGAAGAGTAGCCTTGAAAAAAAAATGCTATCCTCAAAATAAATATATCTATGATGTCAAATATTGACTCTTTTGCCGTTCAATTTAAGTGATACAATTTCAGTTCGGCGTATGTAGAATTTCCAGAATCCTCAAGAACTTCTTTTAAATCTAACACAGTAGGTTGGTTCGACAAACTGACCAAATGGCAACTACGTAGAATCTAGAAAAGAAACTTTGCAACTTTTGATTCAAAACTAGTTCCGAACAATTTAGTTATGTATTTGAATTTGTTGACTTGAAGGAGCATTCAATAACGCATTGCCAGACTTCTTCAATTCAGCAGCTGTTGCTAGAGCAATCAAATCTGCTATATGTGGCTGAATCTGAGCAATGCTTGAAAACAGAACCAGAACAACTCTGTAGGAGTAAACGATCTGGTTCAGGATCACAAAGAAACGCCCACACATGAGCTACTCTCATTCTTACTTTGATATTTTGTTGTAGAAGGGAATTTGAGGTTCAGGCATGTGCAGACGCTTTTAGCAAACCGCTGAAGCATTTATACCCAAAAGATATTAAATGCAGTGGTGGGCTAGTGTGAGTGGGAATAGTTGTTCATGAACCCTGGCCAAATAGTTATTATAAGAGTAAAAAATTGGTATCTACTAAAGAATAGGCAAAAATGTAAGGTAGGCCCTTAAAAAAATAATGCCCCTAATCTACGAACTGAGAAGTAATCCGATTTGTCATCAATAAGAAAAGCGCGATCTTAATGAAAATTAGAGGTGACCTTTATAGATGATTAAAGGCTATTTATATTCTGCGATATATTTCACGCTGGGACGTGGTGAAAATAAAATTATTCTTATGTGATTCCCACTGCGATAATGGGCATAATTTAAGTTTTTTTCGGTCTCCGTTTTGGCAACTTTCTTGATTGCTAAGTAGAGGCGAATGTATAGAAATTATTTTATTAAGCTCAACGTTGATAATGACAAGTCTCTAGATTTAAGTAAATAAAAAAAAATCTAAAATACAAAATTAACAATAGCAATGACAATATGAAAAAGTACCTACGTCTGTTGCAAAACCTTTTATTTTTGCAAAATCTCGGTAAATTATTTATTCATTAACTTGACGTTTTTTCCCAAAGAAAAATAATTGAAGATATACGAAAATAAAATCTCTGCTACCATATCGATAATTTTAGTTCATTTCAAGATAATCCATCAATAATAAGACAACATTAATTTAAAGTTAAATGTGAATGAATAAAATAAAACATTACATACCAAATCTAATATTTTGTATTATTTTGGAGACATTTTTCCATATATGATTTGAACAGATTCATATACTCTAAACTTTACTATCATTAGATTGCCAGGGTTTTATTGTTTTTTTTTTTTTAATAGAAGGTGTTTTATGATTAAACTAAATGCTTAAAACATATGTTGGAGTTTTAATGATATTTCGAGAATCATGTTATCAATCAAATTTATTGAAAACTAGGACGAGCATTTTAAAAATACTCATTTTGTGCCTATCGGTAGAGTTGTTAGAGAAAATATGGTTTAATTTTTTTTTTGTTCTTTGACATCAATTATTCAGAAGAACAATTATGCAAATTTGATTAATTTTACGTAAATATAGTACGTGTACTAGTTCTAAGAAAAAAAAAACAATAATTTTTTATACAAATCGGTTTTCATGTGTTCATATTTCTGCCTTAATTGACCTCGTCAGATTAATTTTTCTAATAGCAAAACATCTAATGGTGGTGTATATTCTAATATGCCCAACAAACATTTTGTGGCCAAAATCGAGTGTCTTCAGGAATTCTAAATAATATGTAATTCAAGCCCAAACGATTCCAAAAGTTATTACTGTACTGCAGCTCGACTGAAATAAATTTATTACAAGCTTTTATTTAACTTGCTTTGTTAGTATGATCAAATCTTGCAACTGTATTTTAAAACAGTTGTCCCCAACCGATTGAACAAAAATTTTGCATACACGTTTCATTTGGATGACATTGCATGGTTAGCTAAGTGACGTTATTCTAAATCCAATATGGCGGACTCCCAAAGATGGCGGACCAGTTATTTTTTATGCGTCCCCATGATATATATCAAATGAAAGAGTTTGCTGAGAAGAATTGAAAATTAAATGACGCCAATAAAATATTTTTTTTAAATTATTTTTTGAAATTTTGCAAAATCGTCATAAGAAAGTCATACCAGCATAAAAGTCAAGTTTTTTTAAGAAACAATTACAATAGTAATATTATCTAATTCAGAATTAAAAATGACTTTAGATTTTATCATAAAAATAGCACCGTCGTATTTAAAAAAATTAACCTGATGATGGTCCCTCGAAAACGAAACGTCGAATTGCAAAAATATTGACGCTATTAGATAGAGCGAAAAATGTAAATACGCAATTTATTTTAAAATTCGTTTTCAAATAAAACCAAAAATAAAAATAAAACGATTTTGTAAAATTTCGGGTTTTTCCGGATACCTCCTGAACTAAACGGAATTTTAAAACTTTCTAAACGGCATATTGTTAGATATAAAAAAACACAATTTTTTTCTAATTTGAACCACCCGTTTCTCTTACCGCTTCCTAGATCCTAATGCTATCCCATTCTTATCTTGGACACACTGTATATTGTTTCACCCAGTGCAAGCCTTCCTAGTACTTCTGTTACTCTCTGTATACAAAAGGATACGTACATTTGAAGACAAAAAAAGGATCGTAAAAAAGCTCGTATTCTAGCTTTCTTGTGATAATATTGATGATTTATGATTAGCACATTTTTTATATTTGTGCAATGACCTTATCTTATCACCGCGGTAGAATATAATTCAAACAAATATAAAATATTGACATTTTTTTTATTGAAACTTTATTTAGGTATTTTATCGTTTTGACACCGGAAATAAAGTTTTCAAATTTATAGGTCTTCCTTTTGTTAAGATTTATGACTTTTGCGCCCAGTGAGATGCTCTTTGAGTGGATAAAAATAAGTTCATTGATTTGCCCCTCAAGGGATCTTGTAAAACGGTGATATTTTAAGGAAAATATCATATTAGAATAATATAATAATAGTAGCATAATTATGATATACACACATTGAAATTGGACAAAATAAAAACATGAAATAACTTACTACCAACATTTATAAAACAAATAAAACTGATGCTAAATTTGAAACCAACTCGCTGAAAAATTTTTAAGAGGAACTATCTAAAACTGAAGTTTCACGATTTGAATAATAAATATTGACAATAAGCAATAAATAGAGATTGAAAATGATTGTTTCTAAATTTAATTATACTGTCGTGGTTCAAATATCAAAGAATAAATAAGTATGTAAATAAACATCGCACCTATCAAATGGGGGGTGTCATTTGAAATATATTTATTCTGCTTTGAGAAACCCAAAGTTAGGACTCTGTGAAGCTAGCTTTCAAATTTCAGAAAAAGAAATAACTGGAAAGCCAATAGCCGGAAGGTACTGAAAAGATGTTCTCGTTTCATAAAATATCAATCCTTGAATTCCTGAAAAGTTATATATTTGTCATGAGATGGAAAAAATAGAAAATACAGATTGGATGTAAAATGTCATAGATACAAGAATATGTTAAAGAAAAATACAGTTCTTAGTTGAAAACTTTTTATTTACAAACAAAATCAATTTGTCACCATATAAAAGTGGATTGAAAAAAAATTGATTTGGAAAGATGCGGGTGCTTAATTTTAAAGGTACTTTGTGGATTTAAGCAGTTTTTATTAGGACCTCTTTCACTTATGCAGCTATTGTATGGTACCCGCTGTTAGACTCACCACTATCAAAAAGTTAAATTAATTATGGTACGACTGGCATACATCAGTAGGAAATTTAATAAATATCTACTTATGACTAAAAATTAAAAACTGTTTAAAATCAGCATCGCCTTACCTAATATATTCAATAGCACGTCTAACTAGTGATGTCTGTACTTTCCAAATCATTTGATTATTATTTTTTATTTCCTGGCTGTGATGGAAAATCCTTTGTCGCTGTTCATCTTCACTTGGCACAGGAGTTGCGTAAATACCTCTTTTCAAATCACCCAGAAGTAGAAATTCGAAGGATTTAAATCTGGTGATCTAGGCGGCCAGGTCACTGGTCCTAACCGGTCTATCCATCGATCTGGATAAACCCTATTTAAGTGTTCCCTAACTCTTAAATAAAATAAAGTGAGGTGGAGCACCATCGTCCATATACCACATATTAATGCGTGTTTTGTAAGGGAAGATCCTCTAATAGACTGGGTAGTTGTTCTTGAAAAAACTGTACATACCTATCTCTGGCAATTTAGTCTAGGTGGTAATTCAACAGGTCTTATTAAATGATGTCCAATTACGCCTGCCCATAAATTGATTTGAAACTGCACTCGATGGTCTTATACCATTGGAGTTTTCGTCTGCATAAAAGTGTAGATCATGCGAGTTGATGGGTTCGTCTCTACGAAAAACTCCTTCGTCAGAAAATAGTATTGAGATGGTAAAATCATGAGATTGGTTAAACTTTTCCAAAAGCCATGTGCAAAATTGTATTCTTGCAGGATAGTCATCTATGCTTAAATCTTGAAGTTTTTGCATATGGTATGGACGGAGCAGTTGTTCTTTAAGAATATTATTTACGGTGCATTTTGAAATCTGAAACTGTTCTTTCACATTTTCATTACACAACGTCCTTAATTCTAAAAGCATATTCCCCTATTTATCAAAGGAATATGTCGGAACTGACGCCCTATACAAGGAACGCAAAATTAGTTAATAGTATATTATTCAACGAGCGTATAATGATGGGTATTATTCACGAGGTGAAGTTTACGGCCACGAGCCGCAGGCGAGTGGCCTAAATCACCGAGTGGATAATAGCCATTATACGGGAGTAGAACACTATACTTTATCCACGACTACTAAATATTTTTGTTGAAGTTTTTTTTTGTTTTTAGTTCGTTTTTTAACACAATTGAACACAAAATATCAAAACACTGAGAAATCTATGCACACAAACAATAATGTTGACAGGTTTGAGTCAAATTTGTTTTATTTTAAAAGCTACTTAAATTTATGAAATGCTTCGAAAAATATGGTACATATGTTAAGAAACAGATATACGACACGCACAAACGAGGTAACTGATGACTCAGTGTAGATGCTCCTTCCCTTCCAACCGCGGGTCCCGGGTTCGAATCTGGTTTAGGAAAATTCACTTTTTTAATTTTTTTTTTATATGTACAGCACTGAATTGAAAATATTTAGTGGTTTACACGATAAAATTTTAAAAACCGATTGATTGTAGCAGAACAATATAATATTATAGCTAAATCAAGGAAGCATCTGACAGTAGTGATTAATGACTCATTAATCACTGCCGTGATTAATGGATATTAATAAGGTCGAGCAAACAGACGTATAATGGGTACATTATACAATAGTCGTGGATAAAAATTTTTATTTGTCATGTCAAAGCATAATAGTGCCAATTTTTTTGTTCATATTCTGACAGTTTTAAAAATTATTGAGAAACAAAATAAAATTCAAACATTGAACTTTGAAACCAGGAACATTTGCGTAAGGCATATCAATCGACTTATTTTGGCCACTAGTATCTTTTGTTTTGAGATTTCCCAACCTTTCTCAGACACCCGGTATAACAGAGAGACATTTATATCCGATCCCGGTGTGTAGACAATTTGAACACCTTCTCTAATGATGTATCTTTCATGAAACAATACTGTTACACTTCTAAGCTTCATTATGTGCATTCAATTGTTTCAATTTTTAAAGCCTAAAGTGTCAACATATTGTCAAGAAGGGTTTTACATTTTTCAGTGACGTATAACGGTACCCCTAAATCTCCATCCCTGTATTGTCATCATATTCAAACTGTGCAAACTTATTAAGTTTGAAAAATAAAAAAATGCATTTTTTATTAAATTTTTAACACACTGTATCTCAGAAATGAAGCATTTCCGAATTCGTATGAACTTACTTCTTATTGTTTGGAACATACTTTGCTTTTAAATCTTTCTTAAATACTTTTATTTCAACAAAACTACAAGATATTGTTCCATTCAACTGAAGTAGGTACTATGTAGGAAGTACAAAGGCTTTAGTTGGATGTAATAATTTTAGGTTAATAAATAGATGCCCGAAAGCGGGATTATACCTTTTTAAATATAAAGGACTTTAAATATTGCGCTCAATTTACATTCATCCCACGTAACTAAAGAGAAAACAACCCAAAGCGCTTGTAAAAAATGAGTTCTTTCCCTTTCATTCAACAGCCATTGACTAGGATAGACTTGCGGCATTGTTTCCAGTCAAGTAATATCACGACGGTGAAATTTGATCGAAACTACCATTTCGAATTCGACGTGTGGGGAGTTTTGTGAATGAATCATGTTTCAATTTCAGCGGCAGTTAATAAAGGGAACAAGTATCATTCGAGTTTCGAAAATTCCCGTCTGGTTCCAGCGACGCCACTTCATCCCAGCGATGAGCTCAATATTTGGGCCGATATTCGCGAAGAAGAATAATAGCTCCGATTGTTATTCCTCGTACGCGTTAATACGTTTATCTGGTACGTGAAATGTTCCCAAATCATATTTCTATTTATCTAAAATTGGGTTTTCGTCAGAGATTTATGCAGCTGTTGTATATTTTTTCCGCTTCATTCTGTGTTTAGTACAATTTATTTACATAAAAATTCGGGGATGTTTCGAAAACAAGTCTGTTTAGATGGCTCGCTAAGGTCCGTTTTGCACTTGAAAAACATTTTTTTTAAATTCAGAAAATAAGAAAAAATGAAGTTATCAACTTTTTTTTCCACAAACACGCAATTTTTATGATAACTAAAATTATCTATTTTTTATTAACATTTTTTGTGTAGAAATTTTTTCTCTATCTCTTAGAAAGTTAGAATATCAAACATTATACAAACATGTATTCTATTGTATTGGAACTAGACTAATATTACTGTGAAAAACAATCGCTGTAATTCCTGTCACAAATTTGTTTACATATTAGTTGCTATGTTCTTCTTAAAAACGGTCACTCCACGAAGAAAAATACATCAATAAACATAATGATGGTTAAATAGGATAACGAAATATATAACTAATAACAACACAAAACAAAATATAAAATTATGATTATTACTTTAAAAATTTTTCGATATGCATGCCTCCTACTTCTAAGCATTTATGCAATCTTTTCCTAACTTCCCTTGTAGCTTTAAACAACGTTTCTCTTAAAATATTTTCACAAACATATGAATCTTTTGCTTTGAATGCTCCAAACTTCTCGTGGATGTCTTATATACTTGATTACAAATACTTGATACTTGATACAAATAAAAAATAGTCTAGAGACTGGCCCATCCCACAGGCCCATTAATTCCAATCCACTCAGTTCCGAAAGTATTTTTTAAATAGTCCGTAACTCATTTAGCTTGATGTGGAGGAGCACCATCGTGTTGCAACCACATATCCCACCTGAGCTGCAGCGGCACATGTTCAAGAAGTATTGGAAGCTCCTCCTGCAAAAACTGTAAATAGCTGTTAGCGTTCAATACATTTTCGTAAAAGTATGCCGCACCAAACATTTATTCCATAATGGCCCTGATTTTGAATGGCATTCTCATTGGCCCCGTAATGTTCGTTTCTTTTATTTGGCTTGCCATTACTTATAAACCGACTCTCATCGGTCCAAAGAACATGTTGTGAGAGTTTATTATCTATTTCCAAATTAACCATTAACCATTAATCATATTTGGACTACATAAATAAGTTTTTTTCAGCATGTATGTCAGATAAGTGCTCCTTAGTTATTTAGCCTATAGTCATGGTAACCATTGGAGCTCAAAATTCTTTGCAGATGGCTTCTCTTTAAATTTAATGCAAAAGTGGTTGTAATACCTACCCTAGCTACGGTAATATCGTTACACACTGATTTTGAAATTCCTTTCACTTTTTTTGATGAAAATGCATTTTCATTAATATGAAAAATTCGTTCTAGTCTGACAAATATTTTTGGATTAACAGCTTGACGCGCTAGATATTCTCATGATATAAGTTAGCAGCTCTTCTGGCATTTTGTTTGATAAACCATAAATTAAAATCATGTCAACTTTTTCATTTACCATTATTGCTTACTGCTTGAGTTTGCTGTTATGTCACTTGTTTAATACCGTTTCATAGTTTGTATTATTTAAAAGAATTACACTTAGTTTTTATGGGATGGTAGAGCTCATGACGTACAAAATTCAACAAAAGTAACGTGCCACGACGAGTGGTGTGGAAATTTGCTTTTTAATGACTATTCTTTTAAAAATAAGACTTGACAACAATGCATAGCCCAGTTTCCAATTGTGCATGTTTTGAGACTTAAGCGCGTTGAAGTTTGAAGTTACACTAGCTTGTCCAGCGGATTAAGAAAGCGAAGCGTATTTATTTCCTGGAGACACTTTATATCGACCAACCTTCTAAATTTTTTTGTTTAATAAAAAAAAACAAATATATGTTTATCTTTATTTCTTTCCAAACACAATCTACTCCACTAATGATCAATATTTTCAAAAGAAATATTTATTATTTTTTCTGAGGCTATACATATTTAATCAAGTTAATGGAGTTAAGAAAATAATCAGTTTTTTTTCTAAGTGGGAAAACCGACCAAATGGGGATACAAAGGGATTGATCCGAACCAGTAACTTATATTCTCCTATCAGCTATTAAATTCGGATATGTTTACTTGATTTATATTGTTCCATTTATCTGATTAATCTTGCCAGATCTGACAATAATTCAACTCTGCAGTATAATATTGGTCGGATTTTACGACTGGTGCATTGTCAGGTAATGTTCTAGCGATTTGTAATAATAGGAGGAGATTTTAACATACACTGGAAATAAGAGATGTACGTATTTTCTAAAATCGTCAGACTCAGAATTTATTTTGGAACTCAATTTCAGTCGTGCATAAAGGTCATGCAAAACGTATAATTTATGCTGCGGTGCATGATTTATTAAAAATGTTTAAAACTTATATAAGAGTGTGACATTTAAACGATAAGAGTAGAACGTTATTAAATTTATTAGTCTTATACATATAGCCCTAGATGAAGAAACTGAAAACGGATTTGCAATCAAACAGAAAAAAGATAGAATATTTTTTGTGATTTATTTTCTGTTATTTTTACTGTTTTCCACAACTGTGGTCTGTAATTTGTCTATCGCAGTATTTCAGATGTTAAATTGTTGTCATTAGTTTTCAATTAATTGTCGGTTGAATAGAAAGAGATTGCTGGTTATCGTATATTTAGAATTGATGAACAATATTTTGTGTAATATGCACGAATATCACGACATGTTGGGGCAAATGTTACTCTCAAGAACGTGATGTGTTTATGGAATTGATCTTCAGATAAACGTTTATTAAACTCTAGGTCATTTGTTGTGGTATCCCAGTGTTTAAATATTGGTAGTATTCCTCTCGCTCTGAAGAGAAAACAAATTCTCAGTCGATTAGAGGAGCAGATACTCGATATTATTGACGATAACTCGCATATAGGTTGATGTATCTAAACTAAAAAAAAAACAAAACACTTAAAAATGATTAATATTGTAGCTCTTTTCAAACCAATGTGTGAAGAAGTTAACTTTCCTCGTAGACATAATTTTTGCAAGCGGTTTTTAGAAGCAAATGGTAATTAATTTGTCCACAAAATTCTAGTTAATGCGCTTTTTACACACGGCATAATTTTTTTTCATAATTCTTATCTTGATCTTTTAAGAAAAATAGTTTATTGTATCTGTAGGTTGACCTAGAAGAAATTATTGAAGCGATATAATATTCTAATAAGTCTGGTGTGATACCGTTGAGAATAGACCAGGATGAGAAATTTGTAAACTTGTAAAAAGCGTGTACAAGATAAATTTTCTTCTTTACGGATTCATTTTTTGAATAAATTCAAAGAACAATTATGAGCTCGCCTTTGTCCCCAGCTATAGCAAATATCTACATGGAAGCCATGAAATCGAAAGTACTCCACTTCAGTGGAATACATGTGGACCTCAGTTTGCATCCTAAGGTACAGCGCTTATAGAAAGTTAACTCAATGGATAGATGGTAAACTCAGTGATTCATCTCTTAGAAAAGGATGAGGAATTATAATACCTTCGATCTGCTTTTAAAGGAAACGGATACGAGAACAGGGATATTCAAAGAACCACTCTAAGTATACCTAAGGCCAAGGAAGAAGAGGATTATCTGATGAGGACTTATCTGTAAGGATTTATTGACAATATGGACATTTTAGGGAAATATAGTATTAGTTCCATCTGCAACACCTCAAGAAATATCTAAACAACCTTTCTGAAGACGAGCAGCTAAAACGTTCTACTCCAAATCCTCGGTGTATACAGCATGCTGTGTACCTTACAAATATTAAAACTCTTGTGAGAGAGAGAGAGAGCGAGAAGGCTTTGGCCGAGACTCTATAGGGAGGCAATAGAAATCCAGAAGAATCGAGACGAAGGGATTCGACCTAACTGAAATTTGGAAATGACTCATTTGAAAAAATCAAGGTCTAGTATGACATGGGCTACAACCTAGAGGATTTTATCTACAATTTTATTCGAAGAAAAAAGCAATATGTCTCGAAACGTCAAAAAGTTAAACTGCTGACGTGACAATCAGTTTGGAAACTCACAACTGCCAAGGAAGCCTTCAAACCAGTATATCCGCTTTTTTTAAGAAACGTAGATTTTACTATTGGCTCTGTTATTTTTTGAAAATTCGTGATCGTAAGGTCAGATACCTTAATTGACATGTTTTTTTTTTGAGGTTAGAAAAAGAACCATCAATTCTGACCGCTGATTCACGTTCGGCGGGGTCTTAACCATATAAATGAACATTTGAATATACAGGGTGTCCCTGAAAGGGATGGACAACGCTTGACCACAAGTTGCTTGGATGAAAATAAGACTATTTAGCCTAACTTACCTATATACAAAAGTGCACGCCTACTGAGATATAGCCTTCTAAATATAGAATAGATAACCTATTTTTTTCAAATAATTTGAAAACTATTTTTCTTAGAAACTTCAAATTTGGTACACTTATTTTTTTATATGAGGGCAATCTAAATATAGAATTTGGAGATAATACATATACAGGATGTTCTATTTCTAGTGCCTGTGCGCCACTGGCTATCTCGTAACTTTTTTGTGTGTATGCCAATGGCGGTAGAATTTATATTTTTAAAAATAAGCACTATTTTAGAAGATTTTTTTGCTCTTACAAAATTTCGATATTGTTTACGGATTTCGAGTAAAATTCGCATTTTTTATAAATTAAATATAGGCAAAAATTCCGATTTATAAAAAATAATTTATAACTGCAGCCTCAAAGAAGGGAATAATAATGAAAAAACGTCACATTAAAAAAAATAACTACACATTTTTGTTATTAGTATTATCAATCAATAAAATAAAAATCAACACTAATATTTTAAATAAACAATATCAACTAATAATGTAAGAAAGTCAACATTAACATTTTAAATAAACTGATATTTGTAATCAGATTAAAATAATATTACAGTAAATGCTCAAAGTTACTTTCTTGTTCTTAAACATTAGTTCTTCGGAAATTAGAAATTATCCAATAATTGTGCATTACCTCTCATAACATTAATTTCATGGTGTATTCTTTTCCATATTCGTTTTCTATATTTACTAAAAAGTTATTTTAAACTGTGGTCCTCAACGCTCCCCAAATAAAATAATTACATGGGTATAGGTCCGGGGATCGACGTGGCCATTTTAAAGGGGCATTATTTCTTCTACCTATCTACATGTTAGACCTTTAATAACCTGTAATACATGTACTCTGTAATACCTGTAACCTGTAATAACTGGTCTTTTAATACTTTATTAAAGGAACTTTTTGAAAGTCAACCTTTGCCGCTAAACGCCTTTTATTTACTTGAGGAATTTCTTCGAACCTTTCCAAAATTTGTTCCTCCAGCTGAATAATTCCGGCCGTACATTATCCACGATTTAAAACAGGTAAAAAACGTCCTGTTTCCTGAAGGCGTCTCCGCATTAGCAAATGTTTTGTGATTTGAAGTTCTTCGATTAGGAAATTTTGCTAGCTTGACACAGAACCTTTTAATTATTGTTATGAATTTGTTTCTCTGTTATATGGCACCTCGTACTAGAATCGTCTATTTATCTTAAACTGATTTTATATTATTTAATGTGTAAAAAATGATAATTTTACTCGAAATCCATAAACGATATTAAAATTTTGTAAGGGGCAAAAAATCTTCTAAAATAGTGCTTATTACCAAATTTGAAGCTTCTAAGAAAAATAGTTTTCAAATTATTTGAAAAAAACTAGGTTATCTGTTCTATATTTACAAGGCTATATCTCAGTAGGCGTGCACTTTTGTATATAGGTAAGTTAGGCTAAATAGGATTATTTTCATCCAAGGAACCTGTGGTCAAGCGTTGTCCATCCTTTTCAGGGACACCCTGTAGAATCAAAAAATTTTTGTATTTTTCCTAGAACTATTTCGTGAATTTTTGCTATTATTAACCTGTTTTTTTGAGGCTAGGAAATTCCTGTGATGCGATAGGTTAATTCTGACACCGGATTCGTGATCAGGAGGTAAAAATACTACGGATGGCATATGTCGTATGAAAAGTACTGACATCTTTTTTTGTGTGTGGCTGTGTTATTATGTATTGTTGGTATTCAATATTAATTGGGGCATAAGTAGTTGGCACCTGCAATATCAATTTTGGCATCAAAGAACATTGGTTTCATTTGAAAGAATTTTTGAAAACACTGAATTCGTTTGAATTAGTTGAATAGCTTTAAAATAAAGTGAAAATACATAGGCTGTTGCCACATCAAATAAAAAAACTAAGTTTCCAAATATACATGAAATATATAGACTTATTTATGCCACATATTTAAAACTTTTGTATTTGTTTTGTGATATCGATGTTTCTTACGTTTTAGCAGTCGGAATTTATAGCGTGGACACTTTATCAAATTACTTTTTATTATAATAAAATATGATTGTTATTATTATTATACGGACATTTTTTGGGTTTTACTTGTAATTTTATAGGTATTAATGAAAATTATTTTCGCACAGCATTGCTTCCTGCGTTTGTTAAATATGAAGAACTCACCGGCATTCTGATCCGGAACCGGAAAAGCTACAACGATTTAAATACACTTAACGACTAATTCTCCCTCGATTTAGAGTAACTCAATTTGCAATCTAGGAAAGCGACGTTGACAATTTTCGCGCTGTCAGCAAAACGTAAACAAGCATAATCGTTTAACATTTTGTTTTCACTGAAAACAGGAATCGTGAGTGTTCACAAATAAAAAGCTTTCTATCTCATGCCGAACAACGGATCCCGAAACGGCGAATATTTTGAGAAGGGATTGCATATCCTTTATAAATAGTTCTTGAACAAAAGGCAATCAATTTTCAAATAGAATAGAGATGCTGCTTTTATACAACCGTTCTGTTCCCCATTGATTTTGTTAAATAGGAAAATGATAATGTAGGTTAAAACAATAAAATATGTCATTTAAAGTTAATTTGCGATCAATTTGCAGTAACGTCACAGTATGAAATGGTAAAGTGTTGTCAGGTTGTAAATTTTTTCAGGATACTTAAGAAAATTTATTTTTGATAGCAAATCCAGTTTATTAGAAATGTAGCGTCAAACCACAGATTATGTAGTCTATATTAAAATAATTTATGAAACATTCAAAAAATTCATTTAGCATTATACAGGGTGATTCAGTCATAATGTCATTAATTTTAAGAGCAGATAGAGAAAAATGAGTATAATACGATAGCGTGATTAAAAAAAAATTAAATGCATATTTAAGCAGAATAAAATATTTTCAAATAATTATTTAACCCCCTTTTCAGGCTGTTACTGACCGGCTGACGTCGTCGGTTATTCAGAATTTGAGCACGGCTATGATATGAACAACGCGCCCTAGATGCAACGTTGCCATATTTATATATTTTCGCTCATATAAAGACAATAAATAAACGGTTTGCTCACGTCAGCAAATAATAATTTAAAATGCTATAAATTATTTTTTATAATTATGCAATCAACACATTAAATTGTTATTGTTGCCCAGCAAGAACCACGAGGAGGTCTGAGCATGCCTTGCCAAAAATCAGTTTTTATTAATATCATAATGTTAATTTTTTGCTGAACAATTCTATACAATACAAACAATTCTGCTAAAAATTGAAAGTAAAGCGGCCCATTCAGATGTTCAGGTAGAAAATGCGGCTCATTAAACGATCGCCATATACTCCTGCCCATAATACATCGAGACCGAATATCCTATGAAGGCTAAACCGAGTAGTGTGCGGGTTTTCATCTGACCAAATGTGACTATTATGGCTGCAAAGAAATTAGCTCTGTTTCACTTTAAATAAAATTTAATATTGAAGTTACAAAACTCCAAGAGTTCAAGTAATTTAAATTTCATTTCACAACCATTTCAATTTCATTACAAAAATAATGACATAAAAAACCAACATTCACTAGATAAATTATAAAGAGAGGTTGAAATGTATGTAGTATTTAAATACTGACTGTAAGTAATAGAAGATAAAAAAACAATCGGACGGAGACAAGTAAACAATTCAGTACGTGTTTCCGACCTAGGTTAACCTGTATCTAGGTCAATCACGGTCCTTTTTTACGGACCGTGTAGGTCAATGATCCATTTTTTAATTTGCACGTGTACAAATAGTCTAGGAGCCAGATAGGGTGCCGTGGCCAAAAGAGTGCCACGGCTGCAAACAATGTAATGAATATGGATGATTGTTTTCCAATGTACGGTTATTACAATTTATCATTTTTAATATTTTTAACGATTTCACGTTTTATAATTTATTATGTTAAATAATACACAGTTTTAGTATTTCAATTTATTATTCAATATGCAGTTGCGTATAACCAAAGTTTACATAATAAATGTAAACTTTAGTGTAAATCTAAACTTTGGTTTTATTGTTTTTGAGAAAGCAATACTTATATTTTTTTACCTGTTTAAAATGCCAGCACAAATAAAACAGCATTCATCCGTCCATAGCACTTTGTTAATAAAGTTCTGCTGCACTTAGGAACCAATTGCAAAATTCAAGACGATTGGGGAAATCAGCTGCTTCTAAAGCTTGAACTTTTTGAAAATGTGTAATGTTAACTCCTTTGCGGGAAAAATGCGGGAGATATGGAGGGTGGTAGATTTGAATAAACGCTTTAAATTGTTAACGGTTTTGTAACCGTGTGTAGTGTATTTTGTATATTTGGGTATTTAGTAGTGTGCCGACTCTTTTATTTGATAAAATACGGTGTGCCTACAAGCAGGCAACTAACTCTGCTTTATTTATGTTCTTTTAACGAAAGTTTACTTCGAGAAGTCAGGCTTGTTGTTAAAATTATTTATAATAAAATGCAGCATGCTCCTTTATTTACTTGAATACGTTTAACTGTAAATGTGAACCACACATTATGATGTGAACTTGGCAACGCTGTTCGCTTCAGCCGACAATTTTTTCCTTTTCTTTTCACTCACTGAGGCAAATAATGAACTCGGGTGATACAAATTTCATAATTGTTCGGGACATTACGTTACAAAATTTTCCGAGCATCCGGGCATCTGCCAGGGCATTTTTAAAAGTCGAGTAAACTTTTTTTCCGATTTTCTGTCTTTATTAAGCCTTCCGAATACGTGGTTAAAATTAATGACATTATAAATCACCCTGTATAATTCGCAATTTTATAAGAATCTTTGACATAAACTTTAAATATTGTTAATAATATTTAAAATACAGTTCATAATTTGTGTAATAATAATAATAATAATAATAATAACTTGCTTATTATCACAGTGCAAGAGTTCTATCTACTCTTTTTTTTTGCAAGTAAAGCCTTCAACGGGTCCAACTAAATACGTTTGGGCTTTTATTCGTTGATTACAATTTGTGCCAGATGACGTCACGAGCATTAAATGAAAGGAATGGCCTATAAATATCCGTTTTTTCCACATAAATTTCCCTTTTCTGCGTCGAACGGATGGAGCGGGCAGGGTCGAAGGGCAGAGAGATTGTGAAAGTTTGAACAGGTGAGTTCCGAGGCAATATAAAAGTTGATGTGATGGATCGGGGGAGTTTAAATAAAGATGTTGCAAAACGCCGTTTTCGAGTGATATAATTACTCTCCGGATTGTTTGCCGAAGCCAGCCATGCAAATAATTCGAGGCGTTGGCTGATCAAGTTTGAGAGGTCATTATCGCGCCGAACTGGCGAACGTAAAAACTTTATTATTGCCTTCATCAATTTGTACTACAATTGAATTTTATCGGGGACGGTTTTNAAAATACTCAGGTGGCATGACATAACATTCCTATTATTTGATAAGCTTTAGATTATTCAGTTATTAAATGTTTAAAATTATTTGTATTTCAGAAAAACACTATTTAAAGAATATGGGGCCCTTAAGTGGAAAATGTGCTCTCTACTTTCACGTTCCTTTTCAAAATAGGATATTAAGAACCACGCCCTTTCTTGAACGAGATTCGCAGTTTCGGCATGTTAAAGCTTTTCACTACAATAATTTATTGGTTCTAAAAAGAACTTTTCAATCGGTTCAAATACAAAATTCTCACGTCAAATGTCTGTCAACTGCCGATCAATTAATTTTAATAATTTTAATTGAGTCCATTGTGAACGTCGCAAAGTGTAGTAAACTTAAAACTATAAGATCTCTTAACTTGACGAGAGTTAATGCCACGCAGAACATGAATTTAGGGTTATTCTATCTGTTGCACTTAATTGCAAAGGTATTCTATTTAATTCAATATTGCAATTAATGTGCAAACGTACAGGTGATTTCTTTTTGTTACTTAGAAAATAGTAATTGCAGTAAATGATTAAAAAAATTTTTAAAACTGTTTTATTTTCAGTCGATGAAGTATTTCATAATACATTTGTAAAACCGATGAATAAACTGCGAATTTAAAGAATAAAGCGTTAATTTGTTTGTTTCAAAACAGTTTTTATTGGTCGATGAGGTATTCCGCAAAACATTTATAAAACCGATTAATAAACTGCAAATTTTTAGAACAAAGTATTAAATTGTTTGCTACAATGCGGAAACGGATAAATTAATAATTGAATTTTTGATACCGCCAGTTACATGGTGGTGAAGAGAAAATATTTCCAGTTTTTACAACTAAACTGTTGGATATAAGTTACTGTTTTATCAACTAGTTTAGGTGATTTCAATTTTTTAAAACCAACGTCAAAGTACATTATTTCTATTTGTTGCAATTTGTTTACTGTTTTTTAAGTTTCCTATAGATGCTATTTTAAATGTACATATCTACCGTCGCGAAAACACTAAACGAATGAAACTATAACAATATTTATAACATTTGTTAATACGCAGTTGTTACATTAAATATAGAGTGATTTGACGATGAGCGAATAAATAAACGGCAAGTGCGTACAGGGTGACTCAGAATTGAATTAATTAGGGCAACTTACTTAATAAAAACTTGCAAAGTCTACAATGTGAGGATTCACACTTCAAAAAGAAAAATATTTTTACAATTCTTTAACGTAGAAAAATCAAATTTACTACACGATTTAGGCTTACTTAAACTTTTGATAGGGTGTTTGCAACTTTTTGAACTTCTCCTTGTGGGGTCACTTAAACTCCAAAATTTATTTCGCACCGTCTACTTCCCTCCAAAATCTACGTCAACGCATTGTTAACAAATGCCGCTAAGATACTCCCAAAATGTTACAAAATGTTCTTGAACGTTTTTTACAAAACTTATATTACTGTATGGAGGCTGGAGTTATCAATTTGAACACTTAATTGCCTGACTTGTAATAATAATTCCAAATAAACTGGTAAAAGTAGGTTTTTTTATCAACAACCTGTATCTCAACAAATGTGTCACTTAACTATTCTTCCCTATTCAGATTTTTTGGGTGTTTGGACGCGACTTTTTGTTTCGGCAAGCTGAATTTATCACTATAGATGCTAAATATAATGTACAATAACATATTAGTTTCCACAGTCATAAAAATGGGGGAATATTTTTTACAGGGTGGTTCATTATATAATTTGTACGTTAATTCAAGTTTTTCGCTTATAACTTTTTTCCGTCCATTTCCACGAGAAAACAGTAATGTACTTTTTTTTTCGTCTTCAAAAGACCTATAAAACTAGCCCTCGAGCGTAAGAAAATATTGATTAGATCAAAAGTTATAAACAGAAGACGTTTATTCATGACTTTTGAATTAAACATTTATAAACTGCGTTATTATTACCAGAACATTTTGGCATTGCATCCTCTCATTCCTTATCACTGTCTAATAACTAACACGAAATCTGGAATCGGTAAGTTGTGTTGTCGGTAACTTATGGCCTTATAAACAAATTAAACTAATTATTAGTCTGAACAATCCCGAGGATCTTCCACAATACATTGAAATCTATCATTTTTTAAATTCCAAATTTGCAACCTGGAATTTTTTTTTATTTTTTAGCCTTAGTTGCAAATTCAAATATACGACGCACGAGCGTGATATATTTATATATTATTACATCTTCGGAAAGCTTATGAAAAGAGCTTTAAGTTAAAAAAAATCATCAAGATTCGTTGAAAAACAACGGAGTTACAGACTGTCAAATATATTATTTTCAAGCGAATTTCGCTTATTTAACGGCAGGACTATGAATATTATCGTCATTTTCTTCGGACTCGCTGTCGTTCGCTTCCCCCACTCTTCCGCCGTGCTACGGCCCGCCGAAAATCAAGCGACCCACTGACTTTTGACAATATTTCTTATGCACTTAATATACTTCCACAAATAAAATATTTTTACCTGGGAAAGTACTCGGGTTGCCGGTTATGACAGTATATAATAACTTTGACAGTCTGCAACTCCGTTTTCTTTTTTAACTTAAAGTTCTTTCCATAAGCTTTCCGAGTATGTAATAATATAAATATAACTATATCACGTGCGCCGTGTATTTTATTTTGCAATTAAGACCAAAAAATAAAAAAAATTCCAGGTTGAAAATTTGAAATTAAAAAAAATATAGATTTCAATGCATTATTATGAAATCTACCATGAAAAAAATCAGTGCGATTGTGGAAGATCCTCCTGTATGCATTTGTTTTGTGTCGGTTTATTTACGCCTTTTTGCATCTCCATAAATCAATATTACCCGACAGATCGACAAAGTTTGATAATTTACTGAAATTATTAGCCGGGTGCCTTATTATGAATTACTAAAATGGTTTGATATACTGTGATTAGTAATTTATGTTCCAAATTTCGGAGTGGCATGTTTTCTCATCCGTACGCTGGGAACATTTCAGTTATTTACTACATCTCGCAGAAATGTGAAGCTGGCGGAGGACTTGAAGACGCGGATCGATTTGAAGTTATTCCATATAGAATCTGAGCTTAACTTACATTGTTTTGTGCTCCTTGTGTTCTGAAGGGCATTTTTTGTGCCGTATATTTTCGCAGTACGGCGCAACTTGGCTCTGCTATATTTAAAGCAATGCGTCTGCTTCATTTCTTATGCCGTGGAAAAAAATTCTTTCAAAATTACATGAAGGCGTTTCTTAATCATACTTTGATATTTAATATAAAAAAATATGCTCTAGCTTCTTTACAGATATGTATTACCTTTAACTTAAATTAACTTAAGTCAGTGGCGGCTCGTCGTATGAAGCAACCGAGGCCGGGCCTCACTATAAAATTTGGCTTTCACATCGTATACTTTAATACCTACTATTCTACTATTAGGTAACTCCCCACCATAGTGAGGTCACAATTTTCTGGCTTATAACCAAGTTACACTTATAAATATGCTATGGTTCCCCCTCCACGCGAGACGGTTAAAATAACGTGTTTACGCGGGAAACCTTAGACCCATTTCGTTCGGCTTACAGTGTCAGTTTCGCAGTAAATGTGTTACATGTGGATGTGAGTGACAAAGGCTTTAAGGACAATGGTAAGGCAGGTATTAATTTAAAGTAAATAAAAAACAACTTCTTTACAAGAAAACGAGGTAAGACTAAATTTAACATAATTATAATAGATATTATATTACCGATACACATAGGTAATAATGAATCCCGCTCACGATATTGTTTTATACAGGATGATTCAGAACTTATCAAAAAAAAAAATTCTGGATGTATAGGGGACCTTTACAAATACAATTTTGTAAAGAAAAAATGAAAAAGGGCAGTTCGAAATTGATTTAAAAACACACTTCTACACGACACTGAAAACTGGTCCACTGTAAAACCTGACCTCGCACAATGCGACCGGCATGGCGGTGTGATAAAAACGGACAAAAACTTTCGCAAGGAAAGAAATAAATAGAATTTTATAGCACTTATCTTATATCGGCAAATTCAAATGCTTTTGACTTTATTAATTATTAATAAAATTAATTTGTGTTTTTAAATAATAAAATCATTTGACATACCCGATGTTATAACAACAATTGTTCAAAATTTTATCCACTAACGTGTAAACACATTTGGGTCTGTCTTACTCACTTTCTACGAACTAACACAAATGATGTCTTGCTTCACCACAACACAAATGCTTCACCATAACACAAATGTTGTCTTGCTTCACCATAAATTAAAACGATATCCAACAACTCCGAGTTGCTATACACGCAAACCATTTTTGACACTAACTACTAAAAAACTGTTGTAAACACCACAGATAACAGGTAAAAACTACCGCAACAACGGATTTCAGTATTAGGAGTCACATGGCTCTACACGGGTATTGCAAATGACGCTAGAGACTACAGTTGTCCAGCTATGTAGTGGTTGAATGTACTATAACTTCAATAATTTTTTTTTGGAAACTATAAGGATTTTACAAAAAATTTTATTACGTTATTAACTCCATTTCTCATGCCGCATCTGTGAATCACCCTGTATATGTGAAACGCGTTTTTCAAGACGTAATGAAGTAGGAAAGCAAACAAATTTTGAAATGTCGGCCAACGCCAAAAATAACGGAAATTTTTAAGAAAAGAGAAGGCCGGGAAAATTCGCGAAAATTTCAGTCTTCTTGGTATGATATAATAATTATTATTAATGGTTATGCGGAACGAAGAAAAGTTTAAAAATATTTTTAATTATGAGAAAAATATTACTGCACTACCAAGTAAACGGGTCAAAAATTGCGCAACAAATTAAAAATATTTTCGAGCGATAAATGCTATACTATGAAATTATAGATTGCATTTCCCTTCATTGAAGTACTCGTTTTGGGAATTTATATGAGTTAAATGTTCTGGCCTTTGTATATTCCTCAAAGTTTCCCGAATATGCAAACAAATGTTCGGTAAATCGTTTGAATGTTTAGTACAAATGTATCCAAACGTTTTTGAATTTTGATAGATTGAAAAATGAACTTAATATTTTGTACAGAGACGAACAATTTCGTAATTTAGATGTCCAAAAAAACCGTAGAAATATTATACAAGGAATTTAAAATGGTATTTTTGGAAACACACAAATTGCAAAGTCTTAGTTCCGCTTTTTATTAGAAACAACGAATTTACATTAAATTTGCAAAAAAATAAGTGGCTCATTACAGCAAAAAACATTTACCTTAATAGAATGAACATTTTAAAAAAAATATCGGTTTTATTAGCAGTACCTTTTACTTACATTTTATGTAATATGGACCATATTTGTATACAGGGTATTTGACTGCCTTAATTTTAACAGACGATAGAATACATTAAAATAAACAAAAAAACCCTATATGACATGTGTCCTAAACTCAACCATTTCCGAGAAAAACAAAATATCGATTAATTAAGGAATATTGACATAGCTGCGTGCATAGAATACCATAAAATACTATGTTTATCACTTTTTTGAACTTATTTATGCTTAATTCTAAAAAATAATAAATTGTAATCAATCGATAAAATTCATATCGAGCAATGTGACAACGGCGCGGCGGTTTATTAACACGAGGTACTAAGGTGTCCATCAACCACCAATACGCAATTCAGTTGGTATCTGGATTCGACCTTGTCGGAGTGTTTTTTGCGTACCACTATTTCCTTTTCTTGAGGTGTTTTCCAGCTAGTGCGCGAAAATTGGATTCGAAGATGTCGTGCGTGCATAGAAAATGATGGTGAACATTTTGAGCATATGTTGGAGTTTGTTTTGTACTTCTGCGTTTAAAAATTACTGAATTTTGTTTTTGATAAGTACCTAAATTATTTTTAATGCGTATGATTATTTGGACGACTTGAATATTTGGGTACTTTAATTACATATTTTTCAAATACGTAATTTGATTAACAGTTAAGTTCCTGTTTTAAAAGATGCACAATTACTAAAATTCGAGCTAAAATTTAAGCACAACACAATTTTGGTGCTACAAAATCGATCAATTTTATTTTATTTATTTAAAAACTGGAAAACAATTGTGTTGAAATTTACTAAATGTTTCACAACAGCGGGTGTTTACATTTTTTCCGTAGGACAAGTCTGCCGCGTGTACACGTGGTTTGCATCAGCAGGTTAAGCGCTGTTGTCACGTTGTGTTGAAACTCCCCAATATTATTACTCGCTGTATTTTGAAAACTGTAAATTTATACAACTTTCTTTGTTCATTTATGATTACTCTATCTCATGCTGAAGTAATGGCAGTCGAACTTCTTACACCCTGTCTTACTGAGTTTTTAATTAACAAACTGTGTCAGAATCGTTCTCTGCGAATAACGCATGCCACTTTCTCGAAGCTTATATGCTAAGGTATTTTTATACGATTTTGATAAAAAGAAATAAAGCCAAAAGAAATGAATCCCTGAGTTACAAGGACGAATCAGAGGTTGCTTTGAACATATTACCGTTTAACTAAATAAAAAAGCGGGTAAATCTAAATAAAATTTACATTTCGGAAACGGAACTGAGAGAGATCCTTTATCGAATCGCATTAAGGCACAAACTAAATAAAGGCAGATGTTTCAGTTTATTTTTGCTGTAACGACTGTTTTAATATTCGTCTTTGGAAACTGCTCTTAATATACTCTTTCTACTTTTAATTTACTTTATTCTTATTTCCCGTGACATGAAATAAGAACGTTTTAATAATTAATAATTTCTGCCTCGAATTTCTATAAACTGATTTATGACGATGTGCTCCTTTTCGGTAGTCAACACAGTGTGTAAATCTATAAAAGATATGATTCATAGAATAGTGGGTGCAATGAAATGCCTCTAATGAAGCCACAATCCTGTCTTGAAGATTCTATTAAAAATTTGCTCAGTATTTTCAAATCTTCAAAAAATCTATATTTTTTTTTATTATACTCAAATCGCACAAGATCTATACAAAACTGAATAATTGCCTAATCCTAATATAATGCCGATTGTACAGAAACGATTAAAAAAATCATATGTATGAAGTAAACCTCTATCTAAATCTTTGTCGATATTTCCAAATTATCATTCAGGAGCTTTTTTATTTTTTGTAAATTTATAATTTTATAAACTACAATTAACCTGTAAGTAATATAATTACGGAATTGTCGTCATTTACGGTAACGGACCGCGTATAAACGAAAAGTATTATTTAAGTTGTATACTGACTTTCTCTGTACATTATCACCATATCTGCTAGTTCATCAGAAAACATTTTATATGCCGGCTAAGTAATACTGCGTCACACAACTAAAGAACACAAGACATACTGACTACTGACCTACCATCAGATTTGCTTGATTGTGGAAGTCACTTGAACGTCAGCCAATTAGAAAAGCGTTTCACGCGTGTAGCGGGTCCGAAGCATTCTGGTCGTGCACGTGTACAAGATGCACCTGGTCGGATTACATTTATGGATAATTTCCTTAATTAATTTTCTCGAAAACATAAGCATTCAGACCATCACTTTCTTAATAAAAGTTGCACATTTTCGTGTCCTCTTTCATCCTATTCAAGGAACGCACTTATTTCAGAAACATCCTGTATAAACGTTATTGGTAAGCGAGCTTTTATAGTAATGGTAAATGAGCAGTTCGAAATTACTGATGGTAACCAAATGATCCTTTCTTAATACATTAAAATACAATTTATAATTTCCACTAAAAAAAATTAGTAAATACGTTTTTCATTTAAATAGATTTGATGAAACTATTTTGCATTTTCCTAACCTCACAGGAGGATCCATTAAGACATTCCGATTACATTAGATTTAGTGGTAAAAAATTAGGATTTAATTGTGTATCTGTAACCACATGTAACGCAGAAATATAAATTCTCTGTATGTTTGTGTGTGTGGAATCGAACCATTAGTATACAAAATTTGGGAATAGATGAGTCATGAGAAATGGAGTCGATATCGTAAGAAAAATTTATGTAAAATCCTTATAGTTTCCGAGAAAAAAATTATTGAGGTTGTGGTACTTTCAAGTATTACATCGCTGGACAACTGTAGTCTCTAGCGTCATTCACAATACGCGTGGAGAGCTACGGGCCTCAGCAATTCCGAACACTGAAATCCGATTTTACAATCGTCGTTGTGATAGTGTTTACAATAGTTTTTTAGTAGTTAGTGTCAAAAATGGCTTACGTCTATAGCATCTCGAAGTTGATAAATATTGTTTTAATTTATATTGAAGCAGGACAACATTTGTGTTAGCTCATAGAAATTTCGTAAGACGGCCTAAAGGTGTTTACACGGCGGTGGACAAAATTTTGAAAAGTTGTAACACCAGGTATATCAAATTATTTTATTATTTAAAACCACAAATTGATTTAATTAATAATAACAATAGCGGCAAAAGCAGTTGAATTTGCTGATATAAAATAGGTGCTATAAAATTCTATTTATTTCTTTCCTTGCGAAATTCTTTCAAGTTTTTGTCAGTTTTTATCAAACTGCCGCCATGCCAGTGGACCAGTTTCCAGTGTCGTGTAGAAGTGTATTTTTAAATCATTTTCGAACAGCCCTTTTTGATTGTTTCTTTACAAAATTGTATTTGTAAGCCCTGCACATCCAGAATTTCTTTTTTGCATAAGTTCTGAATCACCCTGTATATTTATTCAATAGAAACAGTAATTAAATGAAAAATAATGAAATGCAAAGAATTGAATTTTTCTTTTGCTCAGATACTGCCCGCTTACCCGTATTCCGAACATTCACCGACCTTAAGACCGCTGAAGAATTTCAGAGTTCAAAATATTCCAACAAAAAACGCGCAACTTCGGTTTCCAGACAGATTGCCCGAAGGGCCAGCAATACATTTTCGACCGCTAAATAATGTATCACTAACCTAATTCTGAGAATTTCTACAAGCCCAGAAAGATAGTATACGTTGCTGAAGTGTCTGAAGCCCAGCTATGTAAACTTTTAACCCAGCGTTTAACCGCCGCAGAGTCCTCCAGATAAATGGCTCTCCAGTGGATAGCGGTATTTAGCAATCGCCTGGAAACCCTCAGTACTCGGCAGCGGAACTGATCGACATTTGCTGCAATTGCTTACCCAGAGTGTTTCATAATTCATTTATTAAATTTCGTATTCTTCATTTCCCCTAGGTTATATGGGGAACTTCAACTTAGGTACGAAGTAGATTTCTTTATTATGGTAACCATTATTTATGAAGATGTTAGAGAATTGGAGATAAGAAATAAATAATTACTCTATTAACCGAAATACTGCAGATAATGTTGGTGTTACTACCTTCTTTATTTAATACGTCCTAATTGAAGTTCTTACTTTTTTTTGGAAAAAAACTCAATGAGAATAAAAATGTAATGAAAATATAATATTGTCTAATAGTAATTATATACAGTGTTTCTGAAATAAGTACGTTCCTTGAAAAGGGTGGTAGAGAGCACAAAAATGAGTAACTTTTATTAAGCAACTGATAATCTAAATGCTTCTGTTTTCAAGAAAATTAATTTAGAAAATTAACCATAAATGTAAGCCGACACTGTACATCTTGTGCAAGTGCACGACAAGAACGCGTCGGACTTCTACATCGTGAAGCGTTTCTTTAATTGGCTGAAGTTCAATTGACTTCCACAATCAAGCAAATCTGTTAGTAGGTCAGTAGTCAGTATGTCTTGTGTTCTTTAGTTGTGTGTTGCAGTATTTGGTACTTCGCAAGCGTATAAAATGTTTTCTGATCAAGAACTAGCAGATAAAATGTTAATGTACGGATAATGTCAGTACAGATTTACGGATTTTATTTAAAAAATTAACTTCCAACATTAAATGTATATAACTTCCTGGCCATATTAATTAATTCTTGAAAATTATTTATTTCCTAGGATATTGATAAAAAAACATTTATAAACAATTTTCGGATGAAAAATATTTTTATAATTTAAGTGTTTTTTTTTAAATATCCTAGGAAATAAATAATTTTCAATTTATAAAATGTTTATAAAAAATTTTTGGATGAAAAATAGTTTTATAAACCAAATGTTTTTTTACCAATATCCCAGGAAATAAATAATTTCCAAGATTCAACATTACAGGAAATTCAAACTGCAATCGGGAAGAGTTGCCTAGATTGTCCCAGTCTTAAGATGTATGAAACGAATTTCATAAAAACGAAATTGGAAAGTATGCAAATAGAAAGGAACAAAATTGTAGTATGGCAACGAATAATTTAAAAGAAGTATCGCACCTACCACAAAAACCAAAATTTATTATTTCTATTAAACGAAGATAAATGATGGACATCTCCATGGTTCGTCAAGATATCAATAGAGGGTACCTCTAGGAAAGACGGTAACTAATAATTACACATACCAGAATGAGTGATTGAGTCGCGATGAATATGAGAATACCATGAAGATATGAACAGCGAGGTATCTGAAAAATTGTTTGCACCTATTTTGCTTCATATCGACCTTGGTGCAATGATTGTCGTGGATAATAGATCAGGGCGGATTTGTCGAAATATCCCACTTCTTGGATGATGTTTTTTCAAATTTTTTTTTTCAAAAAATTGTTTTGCGAAAACTATGTATAGAACCGATTTTAATGAAATTTGGTGTGTTGTTTTGTTATACTCTAAGGTTTTTTTCACCAAAGTTAGAATGCCCTCGGAGTAACTAAATATGTTTTATAAAAACATATAAGGTTTTGTGGACTGTATTTTGTAGTGGGAAAATGCGATTTCTTCGATTTACAATAACGAAATTTTATTATTTAATAAAAGGGTTTTACAGAAAAAAATTACTTTTTATAAAACTAATGACAAGACAGACGTACGAAGTCTCAAAACAAAACAACTCCATCTTTTTTTACGTTTCCAACGTCCTTTTTATTATTTTATTTCTATGTACACTCTTCCAATTCTCAACAAAATATTAAAAAAAAATATCCAAAAAACTTGATTATTTTACCTTTTTTCATCAATTATTGCTATTTTGCAACATCGGTAATAATTTTTAACTATCGTGCAAAATTCAATTCTAAATTTTTTTTTCCTCTTCAATATTCTTCCAAAATGCAAGATATAAGTAAAAAACTAAGATAAAATAGGTATTTTTTAAATTTTTTAAACATTTTTGCAATTTTGAAAATGTTCCGGACCTCGCCCAGACCTAGGGATCTACACTTTTAGTGGTTGTACTGAAGGTAATCCAGAAAAAATGTGCTTGCCCTCTCTCACATCCACCTCAAAACAGATCCGCCCTGGTCGTGCGTTCGACCAAAGGAGGCGAACAGAAAAATTGCCATTATCTGCTTGAAGAAAAAAAGAAGTTGAATCGTTGAATGAAAAAGTATTACATGTAGAGATTTGATGTTAAAAGTATGGTTATTAACAATTGCGCAAAGAAAAACGAAATACATTAAATACGTACTGAATGAAACGGCTAAAGCTCGCTATGTTAGACTTCTTCGATTGCCATCGTACAACTGTGAGTTGAATCCCATTGAATTAGTCTGGGGAGATACGAAAACTTATGTGGCACGAAATAATACAACTTTTTAAAAACATATATCTATTTTATTATTAGCTCTCACGTCTCTGCTGCATTTTAAAGATATTAAGTTAATTAAAACAAATTCGAATATTCAGGGTATCCCGATACTTGATACAAAAAAGTCGAGCACAAATAGATGAGGTAAAAATAATATCAGTTCTTCATATATTTTTTTTTTCATATGGGCCTTCGTTAATAAGTTATGGGCCCTCAAAGGTGAAAATTAAAAAAATATTTTTATTTACAGTCTCTGAACTATTCATTTCAGCATGGATATTTAGGGATCAAGCTTGTTTTTGATGTTGTAAGTGAAATTTCATTATACCCAGAACGCCAGGGACGGACTATGCCCAATGGTTATGGAAGTTAATAGTTTAGAGACTGTAAATAAAAATAACTTTTTAATTTTCACCTTTGAGGGCCCTAACTTAATAACAAAGGCCCGTATGAAAAAAAAATTATATGAAGAACTGACATTATTTTGACCTCATCTATTTTGTCTCGACTTTTTTGTATCAAGTACTGGGGCACCCTGTATATTTTTAGTCTTATCTAATGAAGGCAAACAACTTTCAGGGATTCCATAAATCCAAGTATGCAAATGACATATCTATGTTACTTTATTCCACATTTATGCGACTTGATGTGTCTAAAGTGCAACGATAAAGTCACCGTTCATTTAGCAAGTTACGTGATCATCATGCGGGAACTTGACTTGATCAACGTCGATTAACCATCGTTATTCAGCGTTCAGTCGAAGCTCAAATAAAATTAAAATAGGATCACGGTAGTGGAACAGAACAAACAAATAAAGATAGATTGGTAACGGCCGCAAACAAATTCGTTCAGACCACATTTGCTAACAGGCCCTACGTTATTCAAGTTAGCGGTGAAAATTGAAGTTCCGGGTCAGTGATCGTCGAGAGGCCACTAGGTAGGCTCGACGTATAGTGCGGGCGGCGCCACTCTCGTTTCGGGCTTTCGGCTTTAACAGCTTTGGAATAAATGCCGCCATTTAACATTTCATTCGAAAATTGAAACGGCGGAATTATCCACCGATTTCCGGGTACAAATCGGCTGCACCTATATAAATCAAACGATCTTCTATATATGGGGTAATCATTTTCTATCTTCTTAAGTAAATAACTTTTTAATTTTTAGGGATACCTGCGCAATTAGCTGCTACTCTTAAAACGAAAGTGTTTGCTGACGTAATTTTTCACTATGATCCCAATACTCACTAAATATCGTTTACACTAACTTAAAATACATCTCTCCTCCTTTAGTTTCAATTTTGGTTCGATTCGATACAACTTTCTTCTTCAAAATATCACCAAATGATCCTTAGTTGACTTCAGCATTTAATTAATTACGCTCAGTTGACAACTAAAATACATGCACATTAATCAAGCACTCCGAATCTTAAAGAGCGAGAGGATTCACTATGATCAAGCACTAAAATTGTGAGAGGCGGGAAGATTCACGTTAATTGAACAACAAACAGAACACAGAAAATTGCGACGAACATGTTGTTTTCCTTATGTATAGCTAAATGCAAGTTTGGTGGTTGTAAGTTAGGAAGTTGCAAATTTAATATGAAATCTGGTTTACATGTAACAGGAAAAGAACTAGACTGTACAATTATATTATTGTTCACTTGGATTTCAAAGCAAGTTTTTGCCTTGATGTATTTTATTTATTTTTTCCAAACCTAATAACACCCATACCCATACCGGATAAAACTGTCATTTATCCTAAAATTCTCTTAACCAACTGGTATTGCCAGGACTCTCACCTTCTGTAATTTTGCAGAAAGTTGTCGGATTCCACTCTCAAAGCACCGTCTAATATGGATACGCTGAGGAGAACGTGCCACACTAGTTTCTTCCTTTTGCCTAGTTGTTCTGCTTAGAGATTAGATCCATGCTCTGATTTGTTCAGCCTAATAACACTGGATACACCTCGGGATAGCACCCGAGCCCTTCTCTACTGAAATGTTTTAAATTTTTATGCGCACTTTTTGCGCATCAGCTAGTTTTTTCATAATTTCTGGTTCTACATCAGCGTGTTTAAGTCCTTCTGGTACAGCTTTTTATGTTTGGCTTTATCCCTTAAGATCATCGCACATGCACAGAAAGCCCTGAACGGATTAAGTGCTAGATGGTTGATCTAGGTCTGGAAAGTGCGTTGTAAGAAATTTTAACAATGTTCTGAAGTGTAAAAAAGTTTTTTTTTTGTAAATTTTAAAGGAGTCACTCAAAGAGTGCTATACAATGCGACTATTCGCATTAGAATCCGAATAATGAATAAGCAAAAAAAAATTTATTGGTTCTTCAGGTTTTTCTTTGTACCTGTCGTATGAAACCCTCATTATAGCGTAATTGAAAGGCAACCAAACGCTTAATTTCAAGTAATGTACTCACGCTAGCTAGAGCCTTCCGCTTTGATTACTAAACTGCAAAATCAAAACTAGAGTCGACATTCGATCACAGTTCGTGGCGGCTCCGCAAATTCTGAAGGATTGCTGTTCAGTTTGGATCCTGACATCTGACATCTCTGAATTTCAGCAATTCATGACTATTGACTTTCCCGTCGTGTAATCTGGCTATTATTTTATATTTAAGTCATACAGCTCGTTACCAAATAAATTAAAAACTAAGGTAAAATAATTTTTGGGTGTCCCTTCAGGAATGCTGTCGATCTGTTAAGAACTGGAATGTTTAAAGCAGTATGCGGTTCTGTGAGCAGTTTCGGCGTTTGCATTCGGAACATGGCTAAACATTTAGCGTCTGCCAAGAATAGTCGGATACTGGATACCCTCGAATATCGGCAACTACTTTTGTTCGGGTTTTTAGCGCTGTTAACTTCTTCATAAGTCTAACTGGAAAGTTGAGTGAAATTCTAATTTCTCGGAATTTACGACGATAATTTGACTGTAGTGTAGTGCAGAACTTTAATTGTTGATATCTTGGAGAATAAAGTCGTATCCAGACAAATTAAAAATGAAAATTAAATAAGAAAGAAGTACTTTTTAATTTAATGGATGCATTTTTCAGAAAAAAAATCTGTAGGTGGGACATAACTTCTAAAACATGTCAAAACGCCTTTCAGCATTTTTATGTATGAAAATCTCAGAATCCTGAAGCAATGAACTTCACGGCTAGTTTAGGATTTATCGCGAAAAATTATACCGTTAAACATTGTCAGATTCAAAAAAACTTTCCATACCTTTCGATGTGTAGACCTATGACTATTATTAAATTTATCTGAAAGTATCAAAGTTACCGCATACCTATAATGAATTCTATACATGGAATGTAATGCGGTGTTATGTAACAAGTTTGTTCGTATTACCCCCACGTGAAAAGTTTGTGTCTGTCCTAGAATTTCCCGATGGAATGGTAAGTGAGGTATAGGAAATGATTGCATCGAAGATTCTCGAAACCTTAAATACTCCTAATTTCAGTTTAAATGCAAAGAAATGAGTGATTTAACATACAATTGACCTCTCTTAGTTCTTTTTCAGGAACAAAATTATTATCATAACAATTTTGCCTAAATTCTTATTTTATATATTAATAGTTAAAATGTTTTTTTAAAAGTATGTGAAACTGTTAAGTTAAAGTTACAGTTATATCTAAGTACTGTTACGTGATTTAATATTATAAGTTATTCTATAAATTCAGTGAATCCGTGCCCTCCGCTAGAGGGAGCTGGTAGAATTAGGGTATTAAAACCCTACTAGTTGGAAATTTTGATAACTAAAAACTTATTTTATGTATCTGTCGATATTTGTCAAAATAACTTTTTTATTTGTAAACCAGTAATTGATACACTGTAAAAAATTTCCATTCAATTTCACTCAATTTTACTCAATAATGTATCAATTTCTGTCCACACCGGATTGAGTGAAATATTCACTCTATTAGTATGAGTACAACTAAAATTTTATTAGTGAAACTATTGCAACAGAAGTGAGTGAATTTTACTCATACCCGAGTTTCTGCTAACTATCAAGTGAGTGACTTTTGACTCAATTCTGAGTATGTAAAACCAATTAAGAGTTGAATTTTTGTATAAATTTAACTATTATTGAGTAATTTTTACTCAGACTTGGTTTATATTCTCTTTAAATTTATTTTAATCTAAATATCATTGTATTAATGTCATAAACGACTAAGCTGCTACAGTGGTTTCTACACAGATCTGTTTCAGAGATAATATTTTAGGTCTCGATTAAAAGAATTGGTTAATTGATCGGACGAATGGATTGCCACAATATAGGTATATTGTACGTTACAGATATGTAGGTAAATATAAGTAACAATCAACCATCCGTTTTAACGAAATATTAATCGAGACTCAATATATTTATTGTCTTTAATTACACAGGCCGACAAAATTTCAAAAAAAAATAATTCCAGAGATCAGACACTACGCTTCCGAAGGCATTTGGCGCGCTGAATCCGAATCTGGCCTCAGAATTGATCCATCACCCTAGGTTTCCGAGATATTCTAACCTAAAAGTGCAAAAAACACGTACTTTTGCTATATTCAAGGTTATGTAACTTGGCGAAAAAAATTTTTTTCTTAAAACTGAAAACATCATTGGAAACGACTATCTTTCCCCTTCAAAACGCATTTTTTTATTTGGAAAAAGCTCTATTTTTCGCGGAGATATCGTCAATTTAAGATGACCAGTATGGCTATATTATTACATCATGGCTAACCCCATAACACTGAGCGCTGCTAGCCCTAATTGTTAGGAACGTTAACCCCAAGCCCTATAACCCCACAACACTAAGCGGAGCGAGCCCTCATCGTCAGGAAGGTTAACTTCAAGCCCTATAACCCAATAACACTAAGCGCTGCGAGCCCTAATCGTCAGGAAGGTTAACCCCAAGCCCTATATGTCTGGAAGGTTAATCCCAAGCCCTATAACCCCACAACACTAAGCGCTGTGAGCCCTAATCGTCAGGAAGGTTAACTTCAAGCCCTATTACCCAATAACACTAAGCGCTGCGAGCCCTCTAAGGCTCGTAGCGCTTAGTGATATTGTGTTATAGCTCGAGCCATGGTAATAAGGTAGCTATACTGATCATCTTTAATCGACGATATCTCCGCGAAAAATAAAGCTTTTTACAAATAAAAAAATGCGTTTTGAAGGGGAAAGATAGTAGTTTCCAATGATATTTTCAGTTTTGAGAAAAAAAATTTTTTCGCCAAGTTACATAACCTTGAAAATAGCAAAAATACGTGTTTTTTGCACTTTTAGGTTAGAATATCTCGGAAACCTAGGGTGTTGGATCAATTCTGAGGCCAGATTCGGATTCAGCGTGCCAAATGCCTTCGGAAACGCAGTGTCTGATCTCTGGAATTTTTTCCTTGTTGGCCTGTGTTATTGTAATCAAACCATTATATTAAAACAATTATCACCAAAATAACCGGATAAAAAATACTTGTCCAGCATACCTAATAGGGACGACGGGAATAGACAAAGACAACGCACGACACCCATCGAATGGGGTGGGGTCGCTCAATAATGAGGACAATTACTCCGATTTAGGTACAAGTATACCAATTACAAGTTTTTTTGGAGAATTTATTTAACTGGTATTGTATTAGAGTGAAAATACTAGTAGGTATCACAAATGAGTAAAATTATCTAAATGCTCAATATTGAGTGAAAATGTACCTACTCCAATTATTTCAATCAATGGCTTCACTACGTACCTTTATTGCTTAATGCTGCATAGTCACCGATTTTTTTACAGTGTAATATATCGAACTATTAGTCAAAACTTTGTGTTATTTTTCACTTGCAACTAGATATTATTTTAATGTAAAAGTTTTTAATTATTAGCCTTGTTGCTTGTTGTTGTTATGAGATTGACCGTATTGCTATGCGGGGTCACAAGAGGAAGGTATAAGGTTGTTGGTAAGTTTAGTCTCAAAATTATTTAGACAATTGGAAAAATCAGTCAATTAGATAACGATTAACATAGCATAGTTATGCCAAAGCGTCCCGATATTCAAGGTTCACGCCAGTAAGATAAGAACATAAACGTCTGGACCCAAGAAATGGGCGTGTCGAAGCGAGGTATCGAATTCAGGAGAGATCTCCGAAAAAACAAGCAGTTTTTCCTTGGGTTCCACATCGAGCAGCTTACTTAATTTTAGAGTCTCGGGTTAATTTAATAATGGATAAAGTCATTCCAAATTGTGCTATGGATCGCGCATTCCCTGAATCTCGGTACGCTGTCGCGTGTCAATAAATAAGTTAATAATGTTGTTCGAGCCCGTTGTGTCGTTAGTTTGTTTGTTTGTTTTGTTTTTATTGTTATTAAAACCCTTCCTGGAAGTTTTGGTGGTTCTTTCTTGTTCTTCCAACTTAAGTGTCACACTATACAACCAACCACTGGATTACCTTGTACATGAGCGACATAAGTGTCTGGTATTCATTCTCTGAACGTACAACATTTCTAAGTTCCCACGTATTAATTAAAGTGTATTGATAATCATAAACTCCCTTTCGAGAAGTTAATAGTAAACTCTTTTGTCAGTTAACACCATTATGATACTGGTCATAGCGGTAGATAGATAAGTAAAGAAATAACCCCTCAGGTTACATTATTATAAGTAGTTTTGATAAAAAATTAAAGATTAGTACAGAATATGTATTTTTAACAAAAATATTTATTGGATTAATTTATAAAATATTTGGCAGTTGATAAAACAAAAAATTCAAAAATTATTTTTACACTTTTTTTTATTACATCTACCTACTTGTAATCTGAACTAACAGACATAGATTTATCCGACCATAAATGTACTCGACAGTTGAAAAAAGAAACGACCGCCGTTAATATACGTATTCATTTCAATTAGATGAAAGACTAATACACCACACAGAAAATTATTATGTATACATGTACTGCCTCTTTGATAGTAGAAGCAAAAATTATACATTCCATGGGACCTTTGACAGGGTAAACTAGAAGGAACAAAATTACACAGTCTAAGGGCTTTCAAATTGACCGATAGAGCTCCCAGGGTATGTTTAGCAAGTAGTTAAAGTGAAGGAGGTGAATGAAGGGTCAATTCGTTTAATAGGGATGTTAAATATGTACTGTGTACAGGATGAGTACTTGTGGTTGGTCAATTGATAAATACACGTTTTTCTGTTTATGTCTTTATAAATTTCCTGTTTGTTAAAAATGTTAAAAGTAATATTAACAAAATAATTGTCTTTTGTTTCATTGTTATAGAGGAAACATTTCTACTGCACCTCCATGGAATATTCGTTTTATAGTAATTATGAATGATAATTGCTATCCTGCTCTAGGACCAGTGGCGGCACGTCCTATGAAACAACTGAGACAGGGTCTCACTGTAAAATTTGGCTCTCATACAGTATATTTTAATACCTACTATTCTACTATTAATCTAATAAACAGATAGGTACACTAATTTCTAATTACCTATTACATTTATCAAAAATCAAAATAACAGTATATAATAATTGTTTGAATATTGAATATCTCGCCGCTCGATGTTTCTATCGGCGCGGATACTGCTACTCTCCACTAGTCCCCATCACAGTGAGGACAGAAATTCTTTGCTTGTAGGCACCTTTCTCGCGAAAGGCGGTTAAAATAATGTGATTTACGAGGGAACTGAGGCCGGCTCAAAACTGCTTGTACTTGTCTAGTAGTTTCAGTTAGCGGTTAATGTACGCGTCGCATAGTACGCGGATAGTGTCTGATGTCAGTGTGAGGGATAGTACAAAGGCTTTAAGGATAAGGACAAGGCAATTATTAATTTAATGTAAATAAAAAAAAACTTCCTTACAACAAAACAAAGTAAGATTAAATTTGACTTAATTTAATAGATATTTATTATCAAATGCCAACAGAGGTAGCTAATAATGAAACTATCTCACAATATTATTTTATCTCTTGAAACACCTTTTTCAAGACGTAATGGCATAAACTACTGGTCTAAACAAATTAAAATCACTAGTTAAAGAATTTCTGAATTAAGAAAAGAAGTAAAATTTAAACATATTTTAATTATGCGAAAAATATTACTGGACTACCAAGTAAACGGGGCAAAAGTTGCGGCAAATTAGAAATATTTTCGGAATATATTTCCCCCTAATTAAGTACCTACTCATTTTGGGAATTTACATGATTTAAATTTTTTTGCTTGAACAGATTCCTCAAAATTTCCGGAATATGCAAACAAATTTCCCGAAAAATCGTTTGAATGTTTATTACAAATGTATTCAAACGTTTTTGAAATAGATATATTGAAAAACTTTTTTGATATATTGAAAAAAAATATTTTGTACTAACAATTTCGTAATTTAGATGATCAAAAAACAATAGAAATATTATACAACGAATTTAAAATGATATTTTCAGAAACATACGAATTCTTTTGCCCAGTTTTAACAATTCCTTCAGCAAGTGTCTCTCGGTAGAAAGAAACTTTTTGTGTATTAAGCGCATTAAGACTTAGAAATACGATGACACAGGAGCCTTAAACAACTTATCAGTGATGACGATAGAAAAAGAACTATTGCAAAGTCTTATTGCCGATCTTCAATTTTATGAAGATATAAGTAAATTTGCAAATTTAAAAGATGGACGAATAAACCTATTTTATAAAAATATTCACTATGTTTTTAAAATATTTTGTTAAAAGAGGAGACAAACGAAAAGTTGGCGGCATTGTTTTATATGTAAATAGACTAGCAACCCGCCCCGGCTTCGCACGGGCAAATATAAAATAGCCTATGTTACTCCGAGGAGATGTAGCTTTCGGTAAAATCGGTTGAGTAGTTTTTGAGTTAAATCGTAACAAACAAAAAATCAATCATCTTTCATCTAATGCGACCCTAATATTAATTTTAAAATAATTCACGATATATCTATATACCTAAAGACAACAAACGAACTCAAAACTAAAAATGCAAAACCTTTAAATTTAAAACAATATAGGTAACTACCAACAATGTGAAAACAAAACGAATTAAATTAAAGTACCTATGTTCAGGACTATCAATTTTAATTAATAAGTAAGTAGTTAGGTATCTAACTACCTAAAGAAAACAAACACGAAACAAAAATGCGACTATGAAGTTTTAAATGATTCACAATAAGAAAAAAACAAACAAATTATTAAAACTCAATGAAATAAAAGTATGTTTGCAAGTATCTATGTATGTTCCGACTACCTAAAGACAACAAATACAAAACAAAAATGTGACCTTAAAATATCGAACGCAATTATAACTTTCCAACAACACCCAGAAAGAAAACACAGTCGTCAGTCGTCACCTCCATTCGCTCCAAGTCAGTTTATTAAAGGATCACGCGCGCGTTATCGTTCGGCTTATTAGCTAAACAGTAGGCAAGACGGTGCGGGGGGAGGGTCGGCGATCGCATCAAGCGAAGCGAGGCGCTTGAATTTTATTCTCGCGTCCGTAATTTTTTTGCGATTACTCCTAAGATATTCATTTAAATTATATGGTGTAAAAGAGTAAAATAATGTGCATGAAATGCTTAAAGCCTCTAACTTATTTAAAATGATAAGGATTAATACCGTATTTGTGTAAATAGCTTTTACATTACCGCTTTATAATTGCCAATTTTTTAAAGTATTAAAATGGATATAGGTAGTATGTTATCTTTAACATATAGACATATGCCATCGCGGACTTTTCTGTAGGCATATATAAGATACACAATTCCACCATACATTGATACACTACATAAACTTTCGGACCCCCCCGGCTCGGACGCGAGGCGCGGGGTCACGGGGCGCCCGCGCGGCCCGGTCGAATCACGGCGACACGAAATTAATTTCGTTGCGCATTATTTTGATTTTGCTATATCTCCTAAGGTATTCATTTAATTTGCATGGTGTAAAGGGAAAAAATAATCTTCATGAAATGCTCAAGCCAACTAACGTATTTAAAATGATAAGGATTAATACCGTATTTGTGTAAATAGCTTTCCAATTACCGCTTTATAATTGCCCATTTTTTAAAGTATTAAAATGGATATAGTATGTTATCCTTAAGAGATAGACATATGCCATCGCGGACTTTTCTGTAGACCTATATAAGATACACAATTCCACCATACATTATTTTGTTATATCTCAAAGGGTTTAGGCAGCGTTTTCGTTGAAAGCTCCCAGACGGCTTAGTTTTTTCTGACACCTCCAACAAATATCGTTAATGTATACAAAAACTTATTATATACTAAATTATATACTAAAACCTTCCTCGAGAACCACTCTATCCATTGGTGAAAAGACCATGACAGACAGACAGACAGACGCGGCGGAGGACTTTGTTTTATAATATGTAGTGATAAGTTAGGCTACCTTCTGAAAATTCGTTTGTATATTTTTTCATATTTTTTAATATTCATAAACCAAGTAGTAACAATTTTGTTAATTATTAGGTAAATATATTACTTAACTTAATTTTATTGTAAATATAATTTTTAAAGTTCTGATATTATTATTAATAATAGGTATAATTTTTTAATTTATGGTTATAGTATGGCGAAGATCTCCGTATTAAAAAATGACGTGGTTTATTCTTATTATTTGAGAGCGGATTAATAAAATATCCAAATAGTTAGACGTATTATTGTTTATAAAATTCGAATGAACACCAGTTTCTCTATAATATTGTAAATGCAACTAAAAATTTCTAGATGCATTTAGTCGTTTGACCTTGAAAATTTAAAAATTTTTGGCTGCGACGCTTTTTTTAATTTCTTGTCCACCTAGTAAAAAAGCCACATGTCTCACCTATTCACAATGTCACGAGCCGCTGATATGGTACCTTCCACTGATATTCCGGTCATCAACAATGTATGCATTTCTAACTGTTTATAGTATAACCCCGAATGTATATATATAGTGCACTCAGATTGCAGTTTCATATTACAACCAACGGAGCTGAGTATAGACCACAATCGCCGCCTCGCATGTAATGCGATGGACCACAAGATTAATTGACTTTGTATGTAGCTAGCTGGTTTTTGTTTCTATTTTATTCGGAGTACCTCGTTTTTTCCCATAAGCGTTGTGGAGAATCAAATGAGTTAATCAATCATCAATAATCAAAATAAAAAGAGGGTGCTAAAAATACGCTTACTTAATAAAACTTTATTTGAAGAAGTATAAAACTGAGGGTACCAAATACGTACTGTTAAATCTATATAATTCTTTTTCGACAATTACAACACATATTGTATTTGGAGATGTGTACAGAAAAATAATATTCTTAAAAAGAACATAATTCCAAAGCCGTGCCTTTCACGAGAAATACTTATGTCAATTTTTGTGTTTAAAATACGTAATCCGCGAATGCAGCTAAGAGCTCGCCCTCTGGCGGTGACAAGTGATACTAGCGAAACAAGGTAAACATTTCTTGTGTGTGAGACATTTCGTTTTGTATTTTATTTCAAACTGTGTTTAGTGTTTGTTTTTTAAGCACTGTTATTTTAAGAAAATAGTGCGAGGAAAATTTCAGCAGCTATGGATAAGAAGAAGAAATTGTCGAACTATTATTGTTCAGTTCATGATTGTTCTTCATGGTCCAAGAATAATCCAGAAATAAGTTTTCATCAAACCATTGAAGAAATTTCCAAAATATTATTGTCGATAGACAATACTCCCTGAATTTCAAAAGGCTTGTTAGTAAGGGTTCTAGTTTGCAGACACAATGAATAAATTTCTAAATTTAAATCACTTTGCCCAATTTTCCCACATAGTACCACATGACTTTAAAAACTCTCCTTCTGATATACAACGAGAGTTTTCGTTGGCATTTAAATAGAAAATGTAGGTATTCTACAACGGATAACTTCACAGTTATAACCTCAAAAAATGTACATTAAATTATAATGCTAGAAACAAACAAGGTAGACATAAATACTTAAAATTAATTTATGAAATATTTGAAACCTATAAAGTAACACAAAAGTCAAATAACCGCAGTTTAATAACAAAATTACTAATAATAACGGGAAATATAACGAATGTTGTTCAAATGAATGAATGGACGCCAAGGTCAAAATTACCTTGTCTCGGAGCTTACCGCGTTCGCCGCCTGGTGCGCTCGCATCTTAAAAATTATCGCGGAAGAATAAAAAATATTGGCGAATACATTTTCTAAGAAATAGTAACGCCACTGAATTTTCGAGATTTTTGATGATTACATTATTTTTAATTTAATAATTTAATTTAACTGTATATATTTTAGAATAATTATGGTCGATTTATTCAATTGTGTTTATTTTAGACAAAAAACCAACACTGCGAGAATTATTTGTTTTTTCAATAAAAGGAAAATCTTTTTCTGTTGAAATACCATTGCGAATGAAAGGAAATTCAGTTAAATCAAGTTTCCAAAATACTCGGTAATAGCTGTTTTACATTGACAATTTATTCATGAATAAATTGACGAAGTTCTTCATGAATGAATTCACGAATTTATTGGTAAACAGTGTGGTTTTACACTGCTACAGACTTTCTCAAGTTTTTTGACGTATGAATCAGTTCTACCAATGAATCAAAGCAGCAAATAAATTTCAAAAATATCACCTTTCCACTCATAATTGTAGTGATACAACAGCGGTACCGTTCTAACACATATTATGTAATATTAGTTTTTGTAAGTAACAAATCAGTAAAAGCAATGCAAAACTAGTACGACGCCATACAATTATTTACATATGCCAATAACATAACCTCATTACTGATCTGAGGCTGGAAATCTGTTGGGTTGGTACTTCTGACCTTCACGAATAAATTGACGAAAATTAGAACAAGCTCTAATTCGTCAAGAAGTTATTTGACAGCAGATTTGGTGCATTACACTTGTCCAATTTCTTGATGAAGCGACTGCATGAATTAATTGATCAATAAATTATCAATGTAAAACAGCTATTGCCCCACTGGTTGATATAAATGGTATAAAAATTCAGTGTATTTTTACATTTATTTGGTTATGTTGCCATCCCAAGTTTCATTAATTTACATCAAACACGTTTATTTGCGTATTTGTGATGATACCCAAAAACTTAAACAGAGTATAACTTACAAAAGAAGCAACTTTGGAGTAAAGTATTGTACCAAATTTCCTTTATTTAGCACAATTCCATACACAACAGTTTGTAAACTTTGACAACTGGCAGATCAAAGTAACAAATATCTACTTAACCTTCACAAAACTCCCCGAGTATTGGAGCTGTCGTTTATATATTTTGTGTTGTTTCTCGAAATTTCAATAGGTTCCTAAGAACAATACCTACCTAAGTTTCTAAGAACATGAAAGAAAGAAATAGGACATATTCTAGAATTATCATGAAATAAATAAGTAAACAAGTGTATAAACAGAGCACACTAGGGCGAATTTCGCTACAGTATGTTCAATTATTGCAATTACAAAACACGTAATACTATGTATGGACGGTTTATTGCTCTACATATTATGACATCTTCAGGACACTACAATAAAATTTACATATATCTAATGATATGTTACGATTTAAAATGATAAAATATATGTACAAGGATACATACATTCAAAAGTGTTTCCAAAAACTATAATAATAATAAAAAAACTAATAACTATGATTAACAACTAATAATAAATAAAATTAAAAAAGAACATAATGCATAAATAAGTATACCTTAATGATATGCGAATATGTAAGGGTACATGGAAAACTAATGATAGTTTGCTTTATAAACTATGGTCCAAAAATGTTCGCTGCGAAACTACGGAAAAAGAAGGAAATCAATAAATATTTTCGATACCGCTTGAGATATTTCAATGATATTTTATACGTAGTAATAAAGGCGCATGTTTTTCAATATAATTTTTAGCTGTATCAGTGGCATGCATACGAGCACTAACTCTGATATTTTTAAAGAAAAAATGGTGTGCCAATGGCTTTTTTCTAACTAAAATTATTTTTGAAATTCCTGTTGAGTTCAAAAGATAAGAGCTCTCTTACACCTTGAAATACGACAGCATTTTGACATTACAGTACATACATAACTATAATTGTTCTGAAATGAACAATATGTGTAAAGAGCTTGAAATTACTATTTCAATAGCTATTGCATTTACTAAATAAGATATAAAACAATATAAATTTAATTATAACATCATGTTTGTATAGGAATTTTCATACAAGTAACATGCACACAAAGGTACAGAATGTCACGAACTTAACGCTGAAAAAAATTTAAAAAACATTATTTCTTGAAATAGGTTAAAATTGGTAAATTTTTTCTAATATATTTAAAAATATATTACATTATCCAATTTGGTTAGTATATATATTTGTTATGTGTTTAAAAAACCTTTAAAATTACGTAGTATCGGTTGATATAAAGTTAAACATTGAAAATATAACATTTTAAGAATATTAACGTTATCGTTAGAAGGATAGGTTACGCAAACGTTACAATTAAACGTAATAAAATCAGGGACAGTTTAACACAATTAAATTATTATGGCCAAAATGACCTATTTAATTAATTGCAGCTGCGTGCGATTTCGAGTAACTTCAAAATGTGAAGTTCCTTCAAATAGGAGTTATTGCAGTGTTGAAAAACCGAAAAATAATGCTAAACTGTAATTAAAAATAATGTTGATTGGCGGGACATTTCGATGGTCATTCAACTGAAAGATGAAGTACCAATAAAGATTTTTTTTAATGTCCGTGTTCTCACTGGTTATGTGACAGAAATATGCATTGTTAAAAACGTTTTAATATCGGGAAATAATTTATAAATTAGAATATAAAAATGATATACGAGATATGTTCCATTTTTGTATATTATTTTAACAGAAATATCGTATTGTTGTAATATGACTATATAGATAAATGAAGGTGGATGTAATTTAATTGTAATTGTAATAATTTAATTAAAAAAAAACATTTAATAGAGGTTGCAAATATGTGCAAAATCTCAATAATAATTATCATAGTGGAATTATAGAATGAAAGGTATTAAATGATTTACCATATAAAATGTAAACTTTAAATCGTATATTTGATAGATTTTAGAACTGAATTGTCAAAGGGAGACATTAAAGGATTTATAACCAGCGCATTCACCAAAACATAAAATACTCCATTAATATAATATTAAATATTATAATATTAAGCTAATAAAATTTATTTTACAAAGAACAATTTGTGTTATATTGCTGTTACCTTTTGCTATGTTAAAAACTATGTATTAAATAAAAATTCTTTTTTATGAGCTTTTTCAGTCACACTAAACATTGTAGATACAACTATATTGATTTATAAAATAGTATTGGTTTACTTGCTAGAAACTGTGTTATACGTATTATTGTTAAATATTATAAAATATCTAGAAAAAATTGTAATCTCGAATTTAAATTTTTGCAAACATTGATATATTATAATGACATTTAGTATACAAGGTGTCCCCGTTTTAAGTGCCTTAAATGAAACAGTTGATAGAACAATTATTTTTAAGCATAAGGTTTCATATAAACAAATATGTCCAGAAACCCTTAACAAAAAAAAAGATACAAGGTGTGGAAGTTATAAAACAAAGTTTTTATTTTTTTATTTCCGAGTTTTCAGTTATTTCAACTATACCTATTTTGCCCCTGTTATTGAATATAATCTAATACCTGTTATTTGAATTTTTGAATTCCTTACACTTCACAGTAGTGCTTTTGTTGACTTTTTACTTAGGTAACTACCTACAGGGTGAGTCAACGCCGTGGCAAAGTTGATTTATCGATAGAATATAATTGAGGCAAAGGATTTGAAAAAAAATGCTTGCCTTTGAAAAAGATAACATTTGTTACGATTTTGTAAACACCCTGTATGACATTTATAAACAGTAAACACTTCAGAAATTACGGTGAACCTATATGTGTGACGATTGTTTAGACTGTATCTCAAAAAACGAGTATATCAGCATCGATCAAGTGTAACGCCGAAAACGTAATTTTTTATATTAAAATTTTAATATCTCCGAAACATTCTAAAAAAAATACAACTTTTGTCAGCCCTCCGAAAACGAAACACCGTGTATAAGTTAAATTATTTTTAAAATGTGCATTTGTCTCAATTATATTCTTGCGATAAATCAACTTTGCCACATCGTTGACATAAATGTATGAGTTAATATCCATTTTAATATTTCTATAATTTTTAAAGAATTTGATCAGCACTAATAGTTCAGGGAATAGATTGATACTTCTTTATATCATCTTGATTATATTGTTAAAAATTAAAATATCGAAATAATTAAAACTGGGAATACAGTAATTAAGTTGATAACAAAATAATTAAGCTAATAATTTGTGATCAAAGACGGAAACAAGCACCATTAAAATCATCCCCAAATATGGGGTGTGTATATTTTAGCACAATTAACATTTTTTATTCGATTCGTCCATCCGTTAATATTTAATTATCTTTTTACATCACACTCATTTGCCGGGAATATCCATTTAAAAGGATTTTTATGTCTGCAATAACTCCATGGCTTCAAAATAATTATAATTGAGATTAAATGTTCCGACCCAAACTATCTCGCTGGCAATTTTATCTGGTGCAGAGTGGGTGCACTACATAGCAAGCTGATATTTATTTCTCGTGTTTAATCATAATTTACGAATATAAGTACCGCAATTTAATACCGGGGCAAATTACACTTATCTGCTGTTAGAATTACATGGAATTCCGTAAACTAAATAAGTACTATCGCAACGCTGTAACAAGACCATTCATTTTAACTCCTAGTTAATATCCGTTCAATACAACTTGGGAAATACACACCCAATCAAATTGCTTAATATCTTTAATTTGTAAAAATTGACCATCGAGATTGCCAGATCTTAGCCTCAGTGACTTCTTTCTAGTAAATTATCTTGAATTTGTGACAACTGACATAAATCAGTATATTTTGACTTGGTCGGGGTACCCATATATTTTATCTCTCGAATAGTCAAAAATAGTGATACGATACATGGTTGAAGAAAAATAAATGCTTGCTCTCATATTTTCAACGCAGAGACATTCGTACTGGTTAAGAGGAAATCTCTCTACCCATACAAACCGATTGCAAGGCTTTAGCATTCCTCAATACACGGTTTGCAAACAACCGAATTTACAGGTGGTCACTTCAACTGCAGGAAATTTGTTACTCCATCGCATATAGGCCAGGGAAAAACGATGCCTCAGCAGACTTTCTGAGTCGAAAATGAATGAAATCCTGGTAACTTTGAATCATCTGAATCAGAAATCAGAATGACGGAATATATTCAGAATCAGCCGTAATAAGCAACCAGGCAGCACTGGTCAAAGAAATTGCAATGGATGTACATGAAAAATATAGTCATATAGGAGCTAGGAAGATGTGGTAGATTTTCAGAGAAAATTATTATTGTAAAAATGATTTGGCACTTATGGAAAACGTAACAAGAACGTCATTTATGTTGCTGAGGCAAATACAAAAACCATAGAAATAGGAATACCATTGAAAATATTGCAGTTAAATTGTAACTGCAAATTTTAGCAATAGATTATCTCACTAACCTAATAAGAAGAAACCAGGGAAACAAGCATATTTAGTAGTATATAATTTGTTCTCGAAGAACGTAAAGCTATATTCCACGAAAAGATGTAGGACCAAGCGGCAGTCACGAAAATAGAAGAATACATAAAGGAGAACGGAAAACTAAAGGTACTAAGGAACAATACCACATATTTTAATAATGAAAATATCAACGAACAGATGAAGAATTTAAACCTATCTCTGGTATTCTCTTCAATAAGAAGACAAAACGCCAATCCAAGCGAGAGGCAGATAGAAGAATGTTAAATTTTGAAAATTATGACGAGTGAGATACGCAATTAGAAAAGCTAGAAAAACATTTAAATGAAGTTCCGCACTCGATAACACAAGAGACATCCAATGTATTAATGAAGGGAAACAGAGAATGGGAACATACCTCAATAAACCTAGAGAGTTATGTTTTGGAATATCAATCAACTTTCAAAAAAAGTGACATATAGTGAATTAGAATACTCAAATTTAGATCACAATATAACCTGGAACTTGCTATCTGAGATGAGGAGTCAGCTGAGAGAAAATATAAGTAAGTGAAGTCAAGTTTTGTAAAATAGAAAATCTAAATTTATATACTAAGCTGTTGATAAAAAAATTGAATAAATTGAAAAAAAATAATTTCATTAATAAGCAACTTATGCAGGTAACCAACAATACATCAAATCGACAACATACAGCTCTATTTCATATTTACCAATACATCTAATTTGGCGCTCAACGTGGGGCGATAAAACAAATAACATAATAATATTCCCATACAATATACACATATATGCTATGTAAATCATGTTAGTTTTTTGTCACTTATACGCCCGAATTGATTGAGCTCAAAATTGTGGGTTATGTTCGATATATTATTATTATTTTCAATATCAATATTTTCAGGAATAAAGGTTAAAAATTAACGAAACACTTTGTGAGGATGACTAGACATATTTGCCGAATCCAGGGAGTTGTCATTACGATCACATTACGCTCGATGTTACGGTACAATTAAGTAAAAATAATTGCGTATCATCTTTCGTACACTAACATGTTTCCTTTGATCCATATTGATGGATATTTCAGCGAACACAAATCCTTTGTTCTCGATATCAATTAACTTCACTTCGTTTCATCTAAAGTTTCGTGATAGTAATTATGGTAATTCAAACGGAATTAAGTTTTCCAGTTCAATAGATTATTAATTGATATTAATTGATGGTTCACAGAAAACGAATGAAAATGATGCTAGTATGTCAGTCCATAATAAATCTCAGGTGTGTAATAGTTTGGTATCAAATAAGGAAAGTTAGTTTCTCACTAAAATATTAGTTGTAAAGTAGTGCACTCACTATAATGTTTCCTTGCAGGAGTAGTCTAGTTATACTGGTGCATTTTGAATGGTTTTAATATTATGTGAGAATGAAGTTACTTGAAATTTCTTGGTTCACTTTAATTCCTTGTATTTACTTAATATAAGTAGGTACATAATTACCAACTCATGTTAAACTAAAGTACGGGTATGTTGAGCATGCTAGTCTAACATGCAACACAGTTGGAAACTTTAGCAAAAATTAATTACAGCCAAAACAAAAATTATACTGTTACATAAATCTACGAGTTTACCTCTCATAAACTATTATATATCAGGTAGAATTCTTTTTTATCATGCTATATATTTTTCACGATAACAGCTACTAATGATACATGATTTACAAATGACAATGGCTAACATAACATTCCTCTTTTAAAAGTGAGAACTATTATCATTAATAATATTTAAATCTATATATGATTTTTAATACTAAGTAATATACAAATTAAATTATTTTGATTTATATAATATTTTATGATGAATTTTACGAACCAGAACGCGTCCCTAATTTTTTAATTTTTTTGTGAATATACGATTCGAATGATTTTGGTTTTCTAGATGTACTTGCTGAACGATGATTCAGTTTGCAATCTATGACCTGTCGTTTTTTAGAAACGGTATTTAGAAAAAACTGTTTAGGATTTTTGAATTAAAAATGTCACTGTGTAGCCCTATTCAGCATTACTTTAAACAGCTATATTTCAAAATTCATCAATTTATTGCGCAGACATTTTTTTTATGTACGAAAATTTTTCAATTTTTTTAGTAATAATAATAATAATAATAATTTATTTTGCTCAGACATAATATGTATAGGAATAGTCAAATAAATCTTACAAACTAAGACAAAGTAGGTAGGTAAAAATTCCAATATGGAATAAAAATATTTTCCATTAAAAACTGCTTTTAAGCTTTCCTAAATAAATATTCACTTTTCAGCGATTTGATTGGTTAGGAAGGTAACTTATTAATTGGCCTAGGACCTAAACAGTCGGGAGTGTTTAAAAATATCATTACACGAATAATGACTGGGAACTCGTATCATATATCTTAAAAATCTCTTCTGTGCTATAAAAACTTGTATAGAAAATGTAGAATTTCCCCAAAAACAGAGATTATACCTGAGATGAAATGCAACTTGTCTATGATATAAGCAGAGAAGTTGTTCAATATTTAATGTCGGCGAAACAAATAAGTAAGAGATCTTATTAGTTAATAACTTACAGTGCATTTTTCAATTCAGATTTTTATCTATGTTTAGTCCTAAAAATTTGATTACCTCAACATCAGTACTTAAGTCTTCATTTCCTACAGTTAAATACCAACATATCACAATATTTCTGCGAGCTATGAAATCTTATAATATTGGTTTTATTAGAATTAAATTACAAATTATTTCATTTTGTCAAATCTTTTAATAAGATTTAATTTGTCTCCAGATATTTATTGTTTGTCTTCGATGTAATTAAAGATGTATCATCCGCATTCATGGAAAAAATGGTGCTTGGTGAGATAGCATGTAAATCATTAACATATATTAAAAACATCACCGGTCCTAGAATCGAGCCTTGCGGTACACCCATCTTTACAGAATACAGCACCGAACAAATATTTTCTACTGAGACATATTGCGTTCCATTCTCCACGAAAGCTTGCAACCAATTAAGAGATAAATGACTGATACCACAAAAAGTCAGCTTATATATCAGTCTCTGATTGTTTAGGTCGCAGAAGATACCGACAATCATCAAACTGTATGAAATTATAAGCCTTTTCTAAAATAGCATGGATACCTGTGCCTGTAGACATACCACTTCGAAACCCGTGTTGATTCTTGGTTAAAATATTAACTTTACACAATATTTAAATACTTCGGAAAATGCGGCAGGACCCGTTACAGGTCTGTAATTATTCATATTATTTGTATCGCCGCTTTTATAAATTGGTACAACCCTCCCAGTTTTCAGGGATTCTGGAAATGCGCCAGACAGGAAGGATAAGTTTACGAGATACGTAATTCGATCTATAATACAATCAATAACTTTTTTTATTAAAAGAGTTGGTATATCATCAGAACCTGACGATTTTTAAAATTTTTTTTCAGTAAAGTCAGAATTTCGGCCGGAGGAAATGGATGTAAATACATACTGCAACGATTTCTTGCATAAATATTAATAATATTTAAATTGCCTACACTGTTAGGTATAAGGTCAACTACTCTCTACTACTTTCGGTAAAAAAAAAAGAAATCACTGAAAAACGGTTTGTTGCTGATACTGACGATTACAAAAAACTATAAAAAAGTCTGCTTATGGGCATAAAATGTTGAAAATATTGTATTCTGCTTAAAATTGTGAAAATAATTTAGATTCATACTGTAGTAATTACCAATCATAATTAGGAAGATCAGTAGGTAACTAGCTATTTTTTTCATCTGCAAACATTCCCAAAACATACTAGATTTTTAATTGAATCGGAATTATATTAATTTTATCTAAAAAATATGTTATTTGTTATTAATCAAATTTGACAAATATAGATTTTAAGCGATGTTGATCATGAGTCACTGCAGCTAAATTTTTAATACAAAAAACCTCTGAAGTAATTTTCCCAAAAATTATTTCTAAAAAATCGTTTTTTTGACAGAGTAAATTTGGTGGAGCCTCGTTTTTTTTGGTTTAATTTAACTCACACCGTTAACTGGCGTGTTTCGTGGTTGCTAAACGCTTTCTATGAATTTCGGGTTAATTTCCCTGAAAACTTCACCGTTTTTCTTGGCGATCCGCTTTGACCTTTGATTTGCTTTGCTTTGATTGTGTGGACATCGTCGCTTTGGCTCGGTTTGTCTGGAGCGGTATTGGGATCATTTTACAGCTCATGGATTTGAAACATTGGTGAATATATCGAATCTTTGTTTGTTTGTATGAGAGACTCGAAGCCCTGTCGTCGTACTACTTTGCTTGGGTGATTTTAAAGATTTTTCGAACTCTACGAGTGACTGGAAACATGGGTGAAATTTGAAGATGAATGTAATAAGATGGCTTTCTTGAAAATAAACTGATTTATATCAAATTACCTTGGTTACAATTTTGTTTCCTTATAAAGTTGTATTAGTTAAACAATCAACACTTTTTTAAGCAAACTTTTAGAAAGTTATATCTGTCATCATAAAACGTCCTTGAGAAAGGTCGTAACTAGCGCCTCTAGTAGATGGTCCAAAACTAACAACAATAATGTATTTAGCTTACTCATTTGTACCAAATTATAATGTATTCGATTGTTTCTTGTGAAAGACATGGTGAACTTGCTGACTTGATAAAAAATTCTTTAAGACTGTATCTCAAAAACAAAAGTTGATAGGCCTTTAGTTCTGGAAAATATTTTTGATGTTCTATCTTTTATGTATCTACAAAACACCCTGTACAAAAAAAATCCAGGTTTCTAGTGAAGATTGTGATGAGTCTTGGACTGAGTGAACAAAAAGCTGATTATTTTTGATATATCTGTAATAGAGGGTGGCCCAAAAAAAAACGAATATTTTTTTTTTGTTTCTTGTGAAAATATGTTAGTTTATCATGTTTTAAGAGCCCCCTCAAAAAATCAGATCAAAAAAATTTTTGGAGGTCGCCCAAGATTTAAAAAAATTTCCAAAATCGTTAAAAATAGATTTTTTTTGTATTTGTTTTTGTCGTTATTTTGTCATTTTCTGGACTGAAAAAAATCTCGATTCTGAAAATTTCAAATCGATATTTTAATTTCTAAATTCACTCGAAACTATTTTAACTTTCAAAGTAGTGTTCCTAAAATGTTTTCGAGCGACCTCTAAAAATAAATGTCAACGAACTGATAATTTTTTTTATTGAATTTGAGGAACAAAAGAATAGAAATAAATCACGAGACACTTAAAAACTTTCCCCAGGCAAAATTTACTACCGCACTATAAAATATTTATTTAATTATTTAATTTTTTGAAATTTAAGTGTTTCGTGATTTATTTCTGTTCTTTTGTTCATCAAATTCAATAAGAAAAATTATTATTTCGTTGATATTTATTTTTAGAGGTCGCCCGGAAATATTTAAGGTATCTACACTACTTTGAAAGTTAAAATAATTATGAGTGACCTTTTGAAATTAAAATATTGATTTAAAATATTCAGAATCGAGATTTTTTTCAACCTAGAAAATGATAAAATAACGAGAAAAAAAATTTAATTTTTGACAATTTTGGAAATTTTTAAAAATCTTGACCGACCTCTAAAAAAAAATTATTTTGAGCTGATTTTTTGAGGGAGCTCTTAAAACATGATAAACATATTTTCACAAGAGACGAAAAACAATATTTGTTTATTTTTGGGCCACCCTAATCTATAGGCATATGTTTCCTATATTAAATATTCTTATCAATTACTTCTTTCAAGATTGCTATTATTGTGATTAAATTGCATTTTACTACAAAAAATATGTTATCTGGACACTAGAGATAAATATGTATTATAAACATTGATTTCGTGTGTAGCACATATTAGCGTTCCAATTCTTTTAAATATCCCTTTTCCCTTGAGTGCTTAATTGTCTGTAATGTAGACGCATTTAGAATCTACCATGCCAAGGCGAATTCATTAATGTCCCTTTGCGTGAGATTTTATGTTCCATTTCACGTCCTGTTTTCACATTAGACTTGTACTGCGAGAACCGTGAACTATATGTGTGCAAAATAAGAGACATGCTGCGCTGTCGGTAGATATTTTCCCACAGTGTGTAGCGGAGCTTTTATTTTGTTTAATTTTTGTTTCACTCACTTATCACACTGTCGCAAATCGAATAATAGAGACTGGTTAAGTTTTTAAAATATGATTAGATCTTATTTGGTACCTATATACAGGGTGAGCCAAGAAAACAGAGTTATGCATTTTCAACGTGAGTTATTCAAATGCAAAATAAAGAAATACTGTGACATTAGGTTTCCGCTGATGACGTATTTTTGGTAATATTTGAGCAGTCAACTGTTCGCTTATCTAGTAATTTGTGGTTTGATGCACACTCGAGTTAGTCACTCATTTATACACATTTCTGAATACCAGAATTGAGAATTAGATGATGGCACCCTAAGTTGAGTGAAGTATAAATTTGATATGAGTGAAAGGTTAGTATAGATTAAGGTAAGTCTTTGAATTTGGCCCTTTGGTACTTAAAACATTACACGTTACTACGCAACAAATGAGCCTAAACATGTGGTCAGCTAGCAGATTTCTTTGCACACGGGATAATCTCGTGATCAATTTTATTGATTAGTTGACCTCAAATGGGTCAGTGTAAATTCACAATTATACGTACTAGGCCAGTCATTATAGGTTTTTTTCGGGAAAAATAATACTAATTTTTTGCGGAATATTGTTCAGAAACGTGTTATAAACAAAATATCAAAAAATCAACTCGAGACTAGTTGGGAAACTTTGTTAAAACAATGGTCAAAGTTATGGAAAAGTGGTTTTTTGACTCGCGTAAAAAAACGTTACTCATAGAGACAAAAGGTTTATACAAAAAAGATAGGTATTAAATAAATCTGTAAAATAAGACAAGTCCGATTAAATTCCGATAATTTATTTATGCGCAAGAGCTCAAAAATGGTCGAAAATGGCCGTTTTTTTCAATTATTGCTAATAATTAATGCAATTTTCATCGCAGACAACTCCAAATTCCGCCAACGCCAACCCAATGAAACTTTCGGGTTGATATTTTTATCACTTATTAAGGGTGTAAAAAGCCTAAAAAATCCTGAATTATAAGTGTATGCTTTCCATAACTTTGACCATTGTTTTAACAAAGTTTCCCATCTGGCCTCGAGTTGATTTTTTGATATTTTGTTTATAACACGTTTCCGAACAATATTTCGCAGAGAAACTTCTAATAGTATTTTTTTCCCGAAACAGGGTATTTTATGTCTATAATGACTGGACTATACATTTGCATTATAAAAACGCAAATGAATAAGAGTAATGCATTCGAAAATGTAAAAGTACAATGTAAAAAGTGACAATACTTGGGAAATGAAAATATGATCAATTCATTTAAAATTAAACAGAATTTTCATCATTTTTATCAGTGCTGCGATTTAAACTGCAGTTGCAGAAATTTCAAATTCACTGGCATGTTTTATAGGATTACTACCCTCCCGCCCACGCACAGTACAGGAATAAATATTCAGGTGAGTTTAAACATCTTTGTATTTTAAGGGTGTATCAACACATCATTATTATAAATGGTATGATATTCACAGGTCTCAAGACGCGCAAGAGATAAATGTTGCAGTCTTCCTGGGAACTTTAGAACAATTTGGGTATATCATCTAAAGCACTTGGGATTTCAGCAATATTTGTCAGCATAATGTGCGAATAATCTTGGCACCGTGTACGTCAGTTTAGCGCCTTTGTTAAATAATATTAGTAGAGCGTTACCAAGTCGCACTTGGTACTTGTTCTTCAGTTACTGGAATAGTTGCTAATCAAGGAATTCTGAAGTGAAGTCCTGAGGAATTGTGAACTTATACAGGGTGTCCCTGAAAAGGATGGACAACGCTTGACCACAGGTTCCTTGGATGAAAATAAGACTATTTAGCCTAACTTACCTATACCTCAGTGCACGCCTACTGAGATATAGCCTTCTAAATATAGAATAGATAACCTATCTTTTTCAAATAATTTGAAAATTATTTTTCTTAGAAACTTCAAACTTGGTACACTTATTTTTTTATATAAGGGCAAGGTAAATATAGAATTTGGAGATAATACATATACAGCATGTTCTATTTCTAGTGGCTGTGCGCCACTGGCTTTCCTGTAACTTTTTTGTGTGTATGCCAATGACGACAGAATTTATATTTTTAAAAATAAGCACTATTTTAGAAGATTTTTTTGCTCTTACAAAATTTCGATATCGTTTATGGATTTCGAGTAAAATTCGTATTTTTTATACATTAAATATAGGCAAAAATTCCGATTTATAAAAAATAATTTATAACTACAACCTCAAAGCAGGGAATAATAATGAAAAAACGTCACATTAAAAAATATAACTACACCTTTTTGGTATTAGTATTATCAATCATTAAAATAAAAATCAACACTAATATTTTAAATAAATATCAACTATAATGTAAGAAAATCAACATTAACATTTTAAATAAACGGATATTTGTAATCACATTAAAATAATATTACAGTAAATGTTCAAAGTTACTTTCTTGTTCTTAAACGCAAACATTAGTTCTTCGAAAATTAGAAATTATCCAATAATTGTGCATTACCTCTCATAACATTAATTTCATGTTGTATTCTTTCCCATATTCGTTTTCTGTATTTACTGAAAAGTTATTTTAAACTGTGGTCCTCAACGCTCCCCAAATGAAATAATTACACGGGTTTAGGTGCGGGGATCGAGGTGGCCATTTTAAAGGGGCATTATTTCCTCTACCTATCCACCTGTTAGATCTTTTAATACTATTTAATACCCTTAAGGAACTTTTTGAAAGCCAACCTCTGCCGCTAAACGCCTTTTATTTACTGGAGGAATTTCTTCGACCCTTTCCAAAATTTCTTCCCCCAGCTGAATAATTCCGGCCGTACATTATCCACGATTTAATGTTACAGGTAAAAAACTCCTGTTTCCCGAAGGCGTCTCTCCGCATTAGCAAATGTTTTGTGATTTGGAGTTTTTCGATTAGGAAATCTTTCAGCATATATTCGAACAGTAGCACAACAATTTCCTTCACAATAACCCAAAACTACTAACATATCAGTTTGTTCAGCAAAAGTATAAATTGCAATAAAAAACAAAGTAAGCTAAAATTAAATCACAGCTAGCTTGACACAGAACCTTTTAATTATTGTTATGAATTTGTTTCTCTGTTATATGGCACCTCGTACTAGAATGTTCTATTTATCTTAAACTGATTTTATATTATTTAATGTGTAAAATATGCCAATTTTACTCGAAATCCATAAACGATATCAAAATTTTGTAAGAGGCAAAAAATCTTCTAAAATATGCTTATTTTTAAAAATATAAATTCTGTCGTCATTGGCGTACATACAAAAAAGTTACGGAATAACCAGTGGCGCACAGGCACTAGAAAGAGAATATCATGTATATGTATTCTCACCAAATTCTATATTTACATTGCCCTTATATAAAAAAATATGTGGACCAAATTTGATGTTTCTAAAAAAACAGTTATCAAATTTTTTGAAAACAAACTAGATTATCTGTTCTATATTTAGAAGGCTATATCTCAGTAGGCGTGCACTTTTGTATATAGTTAAGGTCTTGTTTTCATCCAAGGAACCTGTGGTCAAGCGTTGTCCATCCTTTTCAGGGACACCCTGTATAGTAAGCACATTTATGTCTTAAATATGACAGCCTACCTAAAATTATAGGGCTAAATTTTATTCGTTAGAAAAAGTTATACCTATACAATGAATATCAAATGGACTTTTTCTCCTTTTTTTGAGTCAATAAAGATAGATCATATTTTATACCGCATAGTGATGGGCCTATGAGGACTGTGGTGCTGTGGTGCAGAAGATGAGGCTTTTGTGTGCCCAATATGTAAAAAGAGTAGAAGTACAAAATAATGTACGACCTATTTTATTATAATGTTTTTAATAATGTTTCATAAATAATGTTTTTTAAAATATACAGGGTGCTCTACAAGCTCTATGACAAACTTTGACAGATGATAGTTGGGTTAATTTTTTTTATATGAACATCCGATTGTCCGATTCGTTTTTGTTTATAAGATACCAGTGTTTTAAAAGATTATTTTCATATTTCAACAAAGTGGCTGTTAAATAAAAATTACAATATTCATTATACATATGTATGTGTCATTTTGTTTATTCATTTGACACAGCGTTAAAGTGCTAAATAAAAAATGCAATTATTTACAACTGAAGAGTATGCAGATATTGTCTTTGTATATGGGTATTCCAATGGGAATGCCAGATAAGCAGCCTGAGAATTCCGACGAAGATATCCAAATAGACATCAACCTCCCACACAGTCTTAGTGTAGACTTCGAGAAGAATGAAGTGAATGTACAAAAAGAAGATGCTATCATTGACAACTCTTATTTTATTTGACTTATTTATCACAGAATTTTATTTGGCTTGTCGACCAGAGAAATGCTACATCCGTTTCATCGCCAAAATATACAGGCCTTACATGATAATCATAATAAACATATGTGAGCGCTACAAAATCCTCATGGAATTAGATTAAGACGACTTCTGCAACGCTTCAGTGTCACCGTTTGGGGTAGCATTTTCAGCAATAATTTACTGCCTGTACCTACATGTTTTAAATGATCGTTAAAATGCAGATCTGTCATGGAAAACAACCTTTTTGATTTAATTGATGACGTTGGGCTTAATATTGTTCTAAATATGTTGCTTGGTTAAATGATCATTTCCCGAATAAATGGTAGGTCAACAAGGTCCAATAACATGGCCACCGCGTTCGCCAGATCTAAATCATTTGGACTTTTATTTATGGGGACATATGAAGCAGCTTGTCTACCAAATTGAAATCACTACTCCTCACCAGAATTCACGATACAGCTAACCAGATAGAAAGATACATATCTCATCCGTCGAGTGTCGGAATCTTTAGTTCATCGATGTGAGGCTTGCACTCGAGCCGAAAGTGGACATTTTGAACAATTTTTATAGTTAACTAATGTTTAAACTTAAAACACAAATAATAATAATTGTTGTTATAGCAACCATAATTTCTATTTATGAGGGTAGTTTAAATGAAATTTGAAATTATATTTTTTAAAAAGTTTGTAATTTCTAAACAAAAACTAATGGTACATATTTACATGTAGGTAAGAAAAAAATGTTTGAAATTAACCCAGCTATCTGTCAAAATTTGTCATAGAGTTTTTAAAACATCCTGTATATGTGTTATATCATTATTGTTTCTTTTTTCAATAAAATTAAAACGCAAATATATAGGTACTTTTATTACTTGTCTGTCAAAATAGACACCATGACTACAAGTGTTGCCAATCGCAGCAAATTGTCTGCATTGTATTTATCTTTCTTGCAAAGCTACATTTCGAGGTAAGTATAAGTCACTGACATCAATGTTGCTAGATATAAAATAGTAATGCAAGGTAGTGTTAATTAAAACAATGTAAATACTAATACTGCGATGTATTAAACTTAAATTATTCTGAAAAATACCTGCCCCAAAAGTGCAGTTGAAAATAGAATTTCAGTAATTATATCGAAAGTTCGACACTTTGGTGCGTAAATGGGGTGCCAAGGATTCGTTTCGTTCGTCTCACATGTTAAGACCTTATATATAAAGAAGTTTAAAAATGTCTTGTTTGTCATATGCCTAAATTATTCATAAATTTGTTAACTATTTTTCCGATTTACGCTGCAATCGATCATAGACCTTATAAACTACTAGGTCTATGCAATCGATAAATGTCATCTTTCTGATTGTATTAAATGGCAGCCTACCTATAGCGTACAAAATGATTGAAATTTAAATATACAGGGTGTTCCGAAATTCATGCAACAAAATTTGGTCATAGATTCTTAAGACAAATTTAAGGGACCCGTATTTTTTCTTTTTGCCAACTGGCCCCCTCTTTCGGAGTTACAGCCCTCTGGAATCTGCCCCTAAGAAGTCTTTTTTATATCTCAAAACCATGTTGTACGAAAATCACTAAATTTGGTACACAGGGGTTTTATGACATGTGGAATCTCACATGCTGCGCTTTTTGGCGAGAAATCCCCTTAAGACACTTTTTCGTGAGCCCTCGTCTTTGGAACCAGAAAAATTTGGTCGCAAATTTGATTTTTTTTTAAATTATTAGTTAGCTAGAAAGCCATTGAATTTAGAAACTTTTTTGTCTCTTGATATTTGTTTCGTAAAACGCAATGTTTTTGAGGAAAACGGCGAATCACGATATGCATTCGATCACATTTTGACATTTTTCTCGATAACATTGCGTTTTACGAAAAAAATATAGACAAAAAGTTTCTAAATTTAATGGCTTTCTAGTGGCCTGATAATTTTTAAGAAATTTAAATATGCGACCAATTATTTTTGGCTCCAAAGACAAGGGGGCCCACGAAAAATTGTGCCCGCCAAAAAACTAGCACCATCAGATTCAACATGTCATGAAACCCCTGTGTACCAAATTTAGTGATTCTCGTACAACAGGGTTCTGATTTATAAAAAAAAGATTATTCTTATGGGCGAACTTCAGGGGGCTGTAACTCCAAAAGAAGGGGCCACTTGGCAAAAATAAAAAATACGGGTCTCCTAAATTTGTCTTAAGAATCTGTGACCAAATTTTGTTGCATGAATTTCGGGACACCCTGTATCCAATTAACTATTACAGCTTGCATGCTAGGTATTTTTATTAATTTTCAAGTTTCTATGTAATATTCCCATGATAGTAGCCGGAAGTGAACAATTTGGATTACTTTGGCAGAATTATTATGCTTAAGTAATCATTACTCCAAATGTATGTATTATTTATATATACACCAAGTAGAATGAAAATACCTACACAATCATGCATATCTAACCGAGCATAAATTCATCCAATATGTGTGTTCGCAATTACAATTATTTACCTACTACGTAAATATACATTAAAATACTACTATCCAAATGATAGTCATACCTTTAAAAAAATGTACTTCCATTTTCTTGTTCCTAGCTGTAAATGACCAAATTGGGGAGAGATTAATACGAAGTTTAGTTACGATAGGTTTATTAATATATTTCTACACCCCCTGTGTATTAGAGAACATATAAAATGAATAAACTGTATATAAAATAAACAACAAAGACAAGTCATACTTGGTCATATAAATCAACTTGTCAGAGATACATATTAAGGGTTTTAGAATTATATAGTGCAAGTAAAAACACAATAGTTTTCTTTATCTGTTCAAGCATCAGTTGCTTTACGTCCGTAAAGATTTCCAGCAGTAATCGCTGATACGTTGTGAAATGTTTCTAAAATAATATATATTCCACCATATAAAGACTACGGAGTTTTTTTAGTTGACTTTGTTCATGTCTCACTGGTTTTATGTTTGCTGGCATAAATCAGTCTTTGAAATCCCCCCCAATAACTTTTGTCGATATGACAGACTATCCCACTTAGCTAACGTAGTCGCCCAGTTTCTTGTTTGCCTGTTATTGAATCAAGCCAACTTCGGTAAAGTATACGCTATTAAGTTTCCATTAAGGGGACTCTTATTTCTGGGTATTTAATATTCCACATTTATATCTGCACGTTGTTGGTATGTTCGGGAAATTGGGTCGTTTTGTTTTGATCTTGTTAATGGAATGGAATCTGGTAGTGTGAGAAATAAAGCTATTAATGATATTTACAATTAGATATACTCGCATGAAGTCCCCATTATTTTTGTTCTGGTTGGTATTCATTCAAGTAAGGTGTACGCTTATTGTATACATTTTAACAAACTTTTAACTTTTTTCGGAAATGATGTAAGTATACAATAATATTGTATAATAGCAGCGAGCTCATGATAATGGATAGACTGTGGAAGACATATCGAACGAGTTCGATCAGCTCGTATGTTACTTAATACGGCATATAGTTAAGCGTCTGCCAATAGTGTTGCAGACGTCTATCTAATATAGTACCCAGTGTATTAGGACCTGGTTATTTCAGGTCTATCTGACTTGGTATTCTTCCAATGGAATTTATTCTAATAATATATTGGTACAATTTCCTTTCTTATGGAATAAAAACAGATTGTGTTATGTACGAAGGTCTAAACGTATTTACATGCTTAGTGCCTTCATTGTGGCACACCATCGCCTGAAACAGAAGGATATTATAGCCGGTGCTGAGACTCCCCCCACCATTTTCGACCTTAAGGAGTGACCCTGGGGTTACCATTTCCTTGTATACTAAATTACGTCACTTCAAACTCGGTCAATATCAAATGGCTTCTCTCATGTATAAAGGTCAAATGAAGTTCATCGTGACCGCTAGCAATGTCAAGGATGACGCCACCCAAGGTCACTTCAGGGTCGCCCAAGGTCAGTTAAGCTTTAAAGTAGTGGGGAGAGTACTGTCTATAATAACCTATTTGAAACTGTTTTAGTTCTTTTTATACCTTGCTCCAGAGTGTACCTCAATTGTTCTTCTGTTGATTCTTTCACTATTTCTGATATCTCTCTTTCAGAATCGCTTCTCTCACATACATTTCAGGGACATTTTCTCGAAAATGACGCCAAACTGACTTCAGAACCGTGTTTACCGGGTCCAAAAACATATCAATGAAAGAGGTTCTGATCAAAAGAAATGACCACATTTGTTTTATCTGCCCGTGTAATTTGAAATTCAACTTTTACTGAAATTTGCTTGAAATTAAAAAATCTGTTCATAGAAACTATTCCATATTTAATTTCAATTAATAGAATGTAGTTGAGTAACGAACAGTTAATACATTAATCCACCAATTTATATCCCTTTGTGTAATAATTCATTTACACCGCATCATAAATTTCACATTTACGGTGCACACCAATTAATAAATTACGGTGAATATAAACATGAATACGATTTACTTTATTTCGACCTACGCATCGAAAATTTAACATTCTCGTCCCTAATTCGTATCTTAGCCTTATCGGCGGAGAACACTGTTGCTTAGGTCATGTAATTATGTAAATCTATTGCGGTTCCACTAAGATTGCGTTACTTAGCCCAACTATACCGCCACTTTGGATTAATTACTACAGTAAACGTATTGACAGGATAGAAAGGTCGGCTCATGCGATACGTGGTAAACAGATTTAATGTCGGATATAAAACTTCGTACGTATGGTCTCTCCTAAATCAATGTGGGGACCTCTACAAAATCCGTAGTTCGTGTAAAATACAGTGATTTCGAAAAGTAACGAATAAATTCATTATTTTTTAAATTGAGAAGTTTTCGAAAAAATCCCCTGGCACGTCGATTTTGTTTTTAAAAAAGGCACTTTTTGACATACGACCCATATTTGTGACGTCATCGTTGTTCGAGATATGACGTCATCGACAATTTTTTTAAATAGCAACCCCCAATTTTGACCATGCCATTTGAAAGAGCGTGTCATTCTACATACACAGATCATGAAAAATTATGGTGTTACATAACAAAAATTTCAAGAAAATAATGTTTGAAGATTTTAAAATTTAATTTTCACAATACTGAAAATGATAATGATTATGTAAAAATCGACTAAATTAAATGTTCAAATTGTGCACCGTTGGCTGCCTGACAGTAGCCAAGACGATTAATAAATTCTTTTTGGACATTATCAATAACTTCAGGAGGTATACGATGTATCTCGTGACGAATTCTTGCTTTTAAATCTTCTAAATTAACCGGTCTAGTAACGTATACTTTGCTTTTTAAGTATCCCCACAAGAAATAATCTAGGGGTGTCAAATCAGGCGATCTGGCTGGCCACTCAATCGGCCCCCTTCTCCCTATCCAACGATTCGGGAACAGCTCATCTAAATAAGCACGGACAGGTGTTGCATAATGGGGAGGTGCACCATCTTGTTGAAAGAAAATGTCATTTCTTGGAAGATCATGTCCCTCTATATCTGGATATAAAGTTATTAGTTCAGGAATGAGGTCGTCTCGAAGAAAATCCAAATATCTTGCACCAGTTAGGTTGACGTCAAAGAAATAGGGACCCAGAATTCTTCCGTCGACTATGCCGCACCACACATTTACTTTCTGGGGACTTTGAGTGTGATACTCCATCATCCATCGGGGATTCTCGGTAGCCCAATAACGGCAGTTTTGCCTATTGACATGGCCGTTCAAAACAAACGTAGCCTCGTCAGAAAAAATTACGTTTTTTACGAAATTATTATCATTATTGCATAGCTCTTGCATTTGCTCGCAGAATTGATTTCGCCGATCAAAGTCGTCTTCAGATAGCTCATGAACAAGGCATACCTTATAAGGATGATACTTTGCTTTTTTCATAATTTTGTGAACTGTGGACGCTGCCATATTGAAATCAGAAGCCAATTGGTTAAGTGTTGAGTGATGATTTTCTTGTATTGCCAACAAAACATTAAGCTCATCATCTACTGATTTTGACGGTCGACCAGATTTAGGAAGATCACGAACATGTCCAAAGTTACGGTATTTAGACTCAATATTGCTTACCATGCTTTGGCTAATGGGATGTCGATCAGGATGAGTTTCATTGAACAATTCAACTACTTCTTTTTGGGTGCGCATCCTGTCTCCAAATCCGATCATGCAAAGAATTTCAATTCGTTCTCGTTCAGTTAATTTAACCATTTTTTTTATAAAATGACAAAGTTACTACTCAATAAACACTTCAAACGCACTGCTTTTGCCAAACAAAAGATAAGAACTAAAGAAATAACTCAAAAAACGAAAAAAACTATTTAATAAAGTACGATTTCAAGTTTTTATCTGACAGCAATAAAAAACATTCTCGGTCGCTAAGGCTACTGTCAGGCAACCATGATTTTTGACGATGCGTATGTAGAATGACACGCTCTTTCAAATGGCATGGTCAAAATTGGGGGTTGCTATTTAAAAAAATTGTCGATGACGTCATATCTCGAACAACGATGACGTCACAAATATGGGTCGTATGTCAAAAAGTGCCTTTTTTAAAAACAAAATCGACGTGCCAGGGGATTTTTTCGAAAACTTCTCTATTTAAAAAATAATGAATTACGTTACTTTTCGAAAGCACTGTATATTTATCTTTATTTTGAAATGTAACTGTAAAATTATTAAAATTGAAATAAATAGAGATGTACACCAACCAATAAATATCTATATGTGGAATAATATAGTTTCATAATGCTCTAACCCTTCTGCACAAATGATGTTTCGAAATAGAGGGATAATAAAGGTTATGAAAATAAATAAATTTCATTAAGAATCTGTGGTTTAAAGTGTCATGTGTTACAAAAAATTAATCAGAAACTCTGAGAACCTTAGGTCGACCCTACATTGCCCCATTTAACCAATTTATCAACTGTTTACAATAATGTAAAGTGAAGAAAATAGGTCAAGTTCGTTGTGGTTATTTGCATAGCATGGGCACGCACGTGTCTTACTTGCTCTCATCCACTGTAAATTGATTTACGCAGAATTGAATATGATTTCAAGGGTAGAGTGAAATCAGCGTATGGTCAAAGAGAAGAAAGATCGCAACGTATCTAAATCAGATGGAAAACATTTTACGCTCTGTCGAGAAAAACCCGAGCCGCAGTACTTATATTACCATATGCCGGTTTGATGGCAAATGATTTTCAACGGGATATAAAATTTTGTTGGTTGGTTTCGGTAGTAAATTTCGGGAACAGTGAAATTATACAAATATATGTAGTAGTCTTCATAAATGAATGCTACTTAACAAGAGATAATACTAAATTTTCAGAGCCGTATTTTCGTAATGAGGTGCAGATGACCAACATTTTATTAATCGTATTATACAATTGCGACATTTACGGACCATACTATTATGTTGCAAATTTTCTGATAAAATAATATCTTTTTCAACTTTTTGAATCGCTATATCTCAGAAATGGCGATTCTTATGAAAAAAGTGTAACAATAATTTTTATAGATAATTGCATGGTCTATATTTTTGTCAGACCTATTTTTATGATAAAACTTACTGTTTGGCTGAAATATACAAACAAACCATATTTGCGAAATTTGACATTGAATAAATTTTTTTGCAAATGTGGGATCGATGGGGACTTTTCACATTTCATTTAGGTACAATGGTGTTCCCAACACTCGTACCAATTTTCAGCTTTATGCGAATTATTGTAACCTTGAATGTCTATTTTCACCGGGCTATTACTGTTACAAGGAAAAGTCTTACTAAAGAAACCCTTCAGATGCCTGTTTGGTAGAAGTTCTGCAAAAATATTCTTGTATCACTTAAAAGTTGTTATTGTTCTAGCAAAACGCCAAGTTAGGGTAGTAAAATCGTGTTAGTAAAACAAGTTTTATTATTTTTAATATATGGTATTGCAGAATAAAAAATATTCACCGCCAAGGAAATATCTTCGCAATAATTTTTCGTTGGTTCCTTTCCCTCTGTCGCCATCGTCAGGATATTACAATCCATCATTCCATATAAAAAATTTGATTACACTACGTACACTAATTTGGTTTGATGTATATACAATCTACGTATGACATCAATTTCAGTGAGTAAATAACTAAACTAAATAAATTAATTATATTCCGCCACACAATGCTGTCTTTTTTTAACCCCAGCACGTAATATCAGCTCGTGATTTACTTTTATGACAATGGGTAACTGAATTTGTCTATCCCGAATGAATAATATAAATCGATTTTCACGCCGAAATAAACATGTTGCCATACATTTTGTGTTAAAACTCTACAAATATCGAATCAATTTGCACCGGGGGTATGTAATTAATTTACATTTATGTCGAAACCCTTGTTAGATACATAAATAAGTAGTATTATATGAACAAAACGTTCGGCCAACCCTAAATTAAGATAATAAATGTGCAGATGTGAATATAATAACTGGTTAGCACTGGTGGTTTACGAGGGGATACCTTTTATTGTTTGAAATTTTATTATTTTTGGTCCGATAATTTATGGGATGGAACGTTTATAATTAAATTTGCGTTTATTCGAATAGTCAGACTTTTTATAATTTATTTATTTGCTGGTTACCGGATATTTCGGAATTAATTATTATTAATAAGGAAAAACGAAGAAATGTCAGAAAATTTCGTCTTCATCTTCGAAATTCAGTAATATCTTCATCTTACCCTAATCGCATCTCAGAAGACAGTGACTTGTACAGTGTGTTAGAAATTTGACTGCCCTAATTTTAACAGACGATAGAATACATTAAAACGAACAAAAAAACCTTATAATGGCATGGGTTCTAAACTCAACCATTTCCGAGAAAAAAAATTATCAAAATCTCCGACTTGATGTACAAATGTCCGATTAATTAAGGAATATTGACATAACTGCGTGCATAGAATACCATAAAATACAATGTTTATCACATTTTTGAACTTCTTTATGCTGAAAAAAATAAAAAATAGCGTTGTAATAAATTTAAAATTAGATAAAATTCATATTGAGCAATGTGACAACGGCGCGGCGATTATAATAACACGAGGTACTAAGCTGTCCACCAATACACAATTCAGTAACCTGGAATTCGACCGTATCGGAGTGTTTTTTGCGTACCAATATTTCCTTTTTTCGAGGTGTTTTTCAGCGTGCATCGAAAATGGTGGTGGACATTTTGAGCATATGGTGTAAACTACACTTGTGCTTTTAAAAATTACTGAATTTTGCTTTTTGGTAAGTACCTAAATTAATTTTAATACGTATGATTATTTGGACGACGTGAATCTTTGAATACTTTAATTTCATATTTTTCAAATACGTAATTTGATTAAAAGTTAAGTTCCTCTTTTAAGAGATTCATAATTACTAAAATTCGAGCTAAAATTTAAGCACAATACTATCTTCGTACTACAAAATCGATACATTTTATTTTATTTATTTAAAAACTGGGAAACAATTGTCCTGAAATTTAATAAATGTTTCACAATAATAGATGTATACATTTTTTCCATAGGACAAGTCTGCCGCGTATACACGTGGTGTGTATCAGCAGGTTAAGCGTTGTTGTCACGTTGTGATGAAACTCCCCAATATTAATACTCGCTGTATTTTGAAAACTGTTAACTTTACGCCCCTGTAATGAACAACTTTTTTGTTCATTTATGATTACTCTATCTCACGCTGAAGTAATAGCACTCAAACTTCTTACACCCTGTATAAGGAGACCAACAGGTATACCACCTCGACCAATAGGAGAGCAACTAGATCAGCCACTCGCCCACTCGCTCGGTAAGTGGCACATCAAAGTAAAGATCTACAGTCTACACCATGTCAAAAACTATGGAGATTTTATTTACAAGATTCATTCCAACCAGATTCAGATGATATAATTAATTATAGTGAATTTTAACATGAAGTCGTTATTCACGAAAGTCCCAATTAAAGAAGCTTTGGAAGAACGTCAAAAGCTTATGGCAAAACTATGACTTGACAAAAACATGCATCAAATGGACCTTCTTCTGTGTTACGGTTTAGTACTGTAAAAAAAAATTGAAGGGGTAGCTATAGGTTCACTCTGGTCCTCAGCTCTACAAAATATCTAGATAGAAGCCTTCAAGAAGAAAACTCTGGACGCATCAACTCTAAAGCTGTTGTTAATTCAAATATGTTGACGATGCATCTAATATTTAACCTCTTCGATATACAATATAGAAAGATCCTGAATCACATCAATAAAGTGCATCTAGATATGAGCCTCACCATGGAGATTAGGAAAATAGTATACTACCGTTGCTAGATATACTTGTCAAACCACACGGATAGATATCTGAACGAACAAGCAGATGTCATCGTGAGGAACTATAGCACCTAGGATTTGCCCTTAGAGGAAATGGATACAACAACAGGAATATTGTTGAGCCATCAGGAGGGTATCTAAGTGCAAGAACTATCCGCTCTATATACACATGTCTGCAAGGGTCTGCACATGACCCATTTTATGGGTGTTTTTCCTTTAACATCCCCTTTAAGCAGTTCATTCAATGGCGCATGGGTACCTGCTGTGTTGAGTACAACCCTCAATAAAAGTTCAGGGCATCAAGGAATTGTCGTAATTGCTTTATTGTCGTAGGCAGCGGGTAGTCTTTTACTCCCTCGACCTTTTCGGGCACTGTCACTGTCACGGCTTCGCGATCGGTCTTGCAAATGCGATCTAGATGTCCTCGTCGTCGATCGTCGCGGTTCACTCTTTGTGAGCCGTTGCCTGTGACATCTCCACCAACTGCTGCTCGATGCGATTGAGTCTATCGTCTTCTGAACGGGTATAATTTTCTTGTTTGAGGCTCATGTTTGCTTGCTGCGTTATGCGAAATAAACAACTCTAATTGCACAAAATAGCGTACTTTTACTGAATGACAGTTGATAGATCACGTCGGTTGAAAAATCACGTCGGTTCAAAAATCACGTCGCTTGAAAGATCACGGGGTCATCACTTGCGGGTTGCTTTCGGTGTGCAGCAAAATAAAACTTTCTCTCAAGGGAAAACGCCTACCCGGAGAATTTCTTCTTTCCTGCTCAGCACCGAAGCGGATTTTGTTAAGGACCTCAGACGTCACATGGAGAGCTTACGTACAGCCGCAGTTAAACGTCTTGGTGAGAAGACGTCATTCGTTTTTAAAGACTTGGCAACAGCAACACATGCTTTTGTGCGTGTGGACGGCGTTAAAACTCAACTAGAGACTCCATATGATGGTCCGTTTACAGTGATCAAACGCGACAGTTTAATCGAGCATCCTAATGGATTGAAGTTTGAAAATATTTATATTTTTTCCAAGTCTATCAGTCAAAATATCAGTATTTAGAAGAGCTTCTAAACACAATAAAAGGAATTCATTAATTGCGACAACATTCCACCGCCTGAAGATGTAAAACGAAACTCAATATTAATTTTTGATGATGTAGCCTGTGATAAACAAAATGTTATGAGAAATTACTTCAGTATGGGACGTCATAAAGAAGTAGATTGTTTTTACCTTTGTCAAACGTATACACGTATTCCAAAACATCTAATACGTGATAATGCAAATATGTTGATAGTCTTCAAGCAAGATGATTTAAATTTGAAGCATATATGAAGATCACATTAATACCGATATGAGTTTTAATAAACTTAAGGAAATTTGCTCACTGTGCTGGAAAGATAAATATGGTTTTATGGTGATTAGCAAAGGCAATGATATCAGTAATGGTAGATATAGAAAAGGATTTGATCATTACATACATATATAAAGAGAAATGAGCTCTGCTTTATTAATCATTATTAGTATCCCTACTGAACTGTTTGTAACACTACGCTGTTTTTTACTGACAGATACCTGTTTTTACTGCTACAGACCTGTTTTTTACAGACCTGTTTTTTACAGACCTGTTTTTGACACACCTGTTTTTTACAGACTTGTTTATTACAGACCTGTTTTCTACAGCCTCGAACCTATTTTCTACCGCCCGCTACCTGGTTTTTAATGTCTATGACGAATCTATATTAAGTACTGCAGTTAGGAAGAATTGCTCCTTGCACTGAGGCGAGGCAATTGTAATAAGAAAATTTCCTTGCACTGTTTGGTCGCGAAGTTAAAGTGGCCATAGACAGAATTAAACCTGCGTATTGTCTGAATGACGCGACAGCTACCAAGGACGAGCACAATAGTCTTCCATCAACTTCTGCCCCATTATCCGTGCCAACCACACCCAAGGGAATTACCACGAGGTCCGGTAGAAGGGTTCGCTTTCTGACCAGCTGTAAGTTCCGTAATGGCATCCATACCGGCAAGGAGGAGTGTGGGTACACATGTCTGCAAGTGACCAATTTTAAGTACTAAGTCAATAGCGCTAGCCTGACGCCACCCGGACCGATTTAATAGTTGCAAGGACAAAAAAAAACAGACGCGGAACGCAACAGGGTTCCAGAACAGGTCGACGGCAGATTGACGCCGAGGACTTCTACAAACCCTTCAAGGAAGATAGGGACAGCCTTTTCTAAGATAAATTACAGAAACGGTATGTACAAGGCCCCGATATATAGGGTATCCCGTGGAAAAATAAACAGTGCATGAAAGGGAAGATACGTCAGTAGATACGAAGTAAAAGAAGATCGAGTTTCAACCGAAGCATAATGTTGAAGAATTGCGGAGTACAGGGTAGACAGAGGTCATGTTACAAACTTCACTAACACCAAACTTTTGATAAAAGAGAAAAGCTTTGGTGAGTACTTCACAGGAATGTAATGGAAATCCAGAAGAATTGAGATAAGTTCAATCGAGACCAGAGGTTAGAATTATATGAAATCTCACAGTCGATGCAAAGCTAACATGGAATCTTAATTTTGAAAGAAGATTAAAAATAGCGTATATATCCTATGAGCAGTGTCGCAGGACCGTTGGTAATGGGAAATGAAACCAAAAGTGGTCATGTCATGGATCTCTCGTCTGGTGGCCGAAAGTCCAGCAGACGACAGCTAAACAAAAGCTCACCCAGCCCCTTCTGCAGGCAGACCCTGACAGCATTTTTCCCCAGTTTGCGCTTGACAGACCCTGCACAGTCCTCATAAAGAAACAGGAGATCGCCGGCGAGAACTACTTCGCTACCAGTAAAAACATACTTTCTAATACCTAAAAACTAAAATAGATGTAATAAAATGAACGGTGACATAGTGGGTTATTCTCGTTCCACCGAATTAATATTGGCTGTTTGATTTTTGAACGTTTACTATCTGATTGCCACATAAGGAGTAAAATCGAAGTGGATATTCTAATTGTATAAGCAATAAAGTACGGCTACCTACGATTATCGGAAATCTCCACGAAAGACACGCTTTAATACAGAACCGGACTTCACGTGGTACCATAGTTTTCTTTTCGTGTGCATCATTTGCGGCTTAATTTTACTACTATTTTATGTGGTTTTGGACTAATTTCAGATGTTCAGTCATGGAATAAGGAAAAATGATATAAACATATTGTATTTTATTTAGAATTTTTTAACTTTTTAATAGTACCTGTTTTAACATTTCCAAATGTGTCACTGCCTACTTTTATAATCAACCTTGGCTACCTGCAATTGTTTGCTTCATTGAAATATGTAAAGTGACCATTGTATAGTTTAGTTAAGCTAGGTCAATGTCAGAGGTGATTGACACAAGAAATTCACAAACTAAACAAAGAGCTTTAAAAAAAATTGGATCAAATCCTTGAAATTATTTTAACAGATAATCCAAATCAGATTAGTAAGTATTTTTATTTTATTTTGCATTACGGACATTTAATAAAAAGTAAAATTAATTATTTTAAAATAAAAGCAGTTTTACTTACAATCAGGAACATACGCATATTTGGTGATGGCGTACAAGAGTTTAATTGCCGTTTATAAAACGAATATAACTACAGTTTGATTGAAAAAATATGTATAATTTCAGATTAGAATGCAGGGGAACATGTACCTACTGTTACCCTTATCGAGATTTATTTATCTGCCAAAAAAATATAATACTCTTCTATTTAGTTAAATATATAAAAAAGTGAAATGTATTACAAGTGTGATACTATTTGCTTTATTGCATCATTTACCGCCACAAGTGACGACTGCCAAGGGGCGGTTAAGCTTTCAACATAACTCAGATGATAGCAACACGAGCACGTTTGTTTCAATTGACACTCTGTTACAACCTACACCGGTTTCCCATAATAATAAACCAAGTAAACAGTTTGTTTCCCCTTCCTCGTATTTACGTATATGTAGGAAAAGAAACATGGAATACGATGATAAGTAAATTTATTTATAAGTTAACTATTTATTTAATGTTATCTTTTTGTCATACATAATGTTGTTTTATGTTTATTATTTATGTAATATGTACCTGAATTACTTAAATCAGCTAATGAAATTGCATTTATGTACGCTGAGCTGAATATTTAATAACTGTTTTAATAGAAATCTTTGCAAGCTCATTGCAATTTTCAGTTTTTTGAATTATTTGAGTTTTAGGACATATTTTATGTGGCACATTAACAAAAGAAGATCGTAATTTACAGGTAAAAATGCAGTGAAGCAAAATAAGATTTAAGAATTATTATTGAAGATGTTTCAGATATACGACGGGTACCATTTTAATCGATAGACGTGAATAATTCGTCATTGAAGCCTCCGATCCAAAAATTACCTACACCAAAGTTGTTCAGTTCATTGGAGGAATGCGGTTACTAACCTTGAATTTGACCTTAACCCTGACCTAGAAGGTTAATTGAAAGTCAAATTCACAATTTTAAACGTGACCCTTTATTATTTGCTCTGAGAATGGATTCGACAGAAAATTTTACATCCGGATATGATTTCAGTTTTCACCTTGCAGTCAAGGTGAAGGTCACAGAGAGTTCAATGATTCGTCACCCCTTAAGCCACCTTGGTATAAGACGTTTGCCCCAAAAGTCGATTGAATTTTCATCAAGGTACTCAACCACGACCTTGGATTTGACTTTGATCTTGACCTACAAGGTTATTTGAAGGTCGACTACAGAAATTAACCTTGACGACGTCTACAAATGTTTTTAATGATGTTTGGGACTATAGACCGGTGATCTTGAATTTAATCTTGAAGGTCATTTGAATGTTGACCGAAGATGGATCCTGGAATAGCAGTAAATTCTTCCGAGTATGTTGCAAAGTAATAAGAGGTTAAATTTAAAAGTTCACTTGAAAATCAAATCAAGTATTAAGTAATCCAAATAGTGGTGTGATATTTATTTGATAAAAATCTCATCGACTTTTGGATCAAACGTCTTATCCTGAAGTTGCTACAGGGGTGACGAATAAGTTGACCTCGATGTGACCTTGACCTTGGCCGCAAAATCAAAGTTGAGGTCACATACGAAGATAAAATTTTCAGCCCTAATAAATTTTTATTTTGTATATGTTATACTAACAAAAACAGGACTCTCTTTTTATTAATAAAAAAATCTACAAATAATTATACTTTTTCTATATAAACAGGTATACATTCTACTTGAAAGCAACCCTTTTTCGCAAATTTTGAATAATAATCCCTACTTCGACCAAATTATAAATATAAATTCAGAATTAGCTACCGATTACTGACTCATTGTCATTGCATAATTTTTATTGAATCCAAAAATTCTACAATACAGTACGTAATAATAAATAAAACGTAGTTAGGTACTTATGACCATGTTAATGTACATTCAACCTGTTACAAAAAACTGTAACAGTCTTTATAATTTATAAGTTACTATGGAAAAAAAATGAAAAAGGAATATGTGTATAAAGTTTTTTTTGGTCAAAGGTAGATGAATTATTAAGCACAGTTTTCTTAAGAATTACTCTGAATCAGATAATTATATAAGTTGTGTCATTTTTTTAATAAGAAAATATCCATACTTTTCTGTCTCTCCTAAAACTAAAGCATATCTGTAGAGAACATATTTCAACATTTACATATTAATAGCTTTCATATTTCTTTTTTGTTTGGTATATTCTAGTCAACCGCTGTATATCTAAAAATAGTTGATTGGTGAAAAATAAAGCACACATAAAGCTGATTTTGAATGCAGCACGATATGGAGCAGTTAAGTAAACCCAAACACACCACAGAGGCTTGTTTGTAGTACTGTTAAATGTCTGCATACATGCCAGTCTCGAAAAAATAAATTCGTACTTATAGGTATTGCATTAAAGAAATTATGTTTTTTGTGGATAAAATAGATAATTAGAACAGTTGTTACCTTTTTAAATTAACTATATGAAACCAATAGGGTGGCATTGCTTATGTGACATGTTATTTTAAATTCATCATATATTTTTAATATCAATGCAAAAAAGCGTTCAAAATTGAAATTTGTTGCTAGTGACTTAAAAAAATTGATATTTTTGCATGATTCATATTAACTAATATCGGTATATGGATAAGGATACTTTATTAATTGCAAGTAAAACTAATTTATTAAAAAAATAACGATTCTATCTTGAGTACACACTTCGGTGATTTAAAGAAAAGCCAAAGAAATTTGTATGTTAAACTAATTTATGTTTTTAATAAAACGTATTTGGTACAAATTTTTTAAAGCACTTTGTTTAGTCTGTGAATATTTGTGTCGATATCCTTTCATGTTGATCTAGTTTAGGTGAATTATACAGGATGATTCAAAACTTATCCAAAAAAAAATTCTGGATGTACAGGGTGATTCTTTTATCTTGGGAAATGAGTTTTTCTCGTAAACGGCTGCAGCAAATTGAGTTCTGTAAAAAGTATTTTATTTGGGCTGATTGATGCTTGAAATTGCGATGGATATGAAAGTTATAATTAAGCGACGCTGGGCGTCGCGACGCTTCAAAAATTTTTTTGTCAGAAGCATACCATTTTTATTTCAGAAATTGGAAGATCTATTGTATATAAACACTTTCTCCAAATACCATTTTTTTTTTCATCTAAAACCATTCAAAAATTACAGACCAGTTTTTGTGTTAAATTGGTCGATTGCCATGCAAAGAATGCATGGTTTTTTAAATTTCACTAAAGCAGGCAGGCTAACTTTTATGCTGATATTGACCACAAATATAATTTAGGATTTAAAGAAAACAATTTACAAAATGTTACTACATTTAATAACACTAATTTAATTGTTTAAGAAATAATGGACGTTTACACTAACAACAACCAATACATAAAACACTAAAGAATAACATGAACTGTGTTTAGTAAAAATTAACTCTTAATTCACAAATCTTATTTTAACAATTGCTCGATATAGGCGCCATCGTTATCTAAACATAAATTGTACCGCTTTCTTATTTCGCAAGATGTAACTTTTCTTAAAACATCACCAGATATTCCATTGCACGCATCAGTAATGTTTTGTTTTAAATTATCTAAATTATTAGATTTTGTTTTATACACTATATTTTTTAAAGTTCCCCATAAAAAGAAATCTAAGGGTGTCAAGTCCGGGGACCTAGGCGGAAATTTCAAGGGCCCGTGTGTCCCCAACCATCTTCCGTGGTAGAATTCATTCAAATAATTTTGAACAATGGCCGCATTGTGGCAAGGAGCTCCATCTAGTTGAAACCATAAGTTTCTTCTGATTTGCAGTGGCACATGTTCCAGCAAAAGAGGAAGGTGATTTTGGAGAAAATCTAAGTATCTTGCGCCCGTCAAGGCGCCTTCATAAAAGTATGGCCCTACTAAGTGCCGCCCGACTATTCCGCACCAGACATTTATGCCAAAGTGGCCCTGCCTTTGATGTTGCCTGATTTTATACGGGTTTTCGTCCGACCAATAATGGGTATTTTTTTTGTTTGGTAATCCATGACTAACAAAATGACTTTCGTCTGTCCATAATATATGAGAAAATAAATTAGGATTATCATCCAAAGACACCAAAAACTGACAAATAAAATCCTCCCTCCGCTCACAATCTCTTAGCGAAAGTTCTTGCAAATTATGAAATTTATAGTCATGGTATTTGTTGCTTTTTAAAACTCTTTGTATCACGCTATAATTTAAATTTAAGTCTCTTGAAGCCTCTCTTATAGAAGCTTCATGATGATTGTTAAAGTAATTTAAAATAATTGCCACATTTTCATCCGTCGTGACAGTTTTTGTTCTTAATCTTTTACCTGCAAATTTGGCTCATTGAATTTATGGAGATTTATAAAAAAACACAAAACCTACCTTCAAATGCTTTAGGGTTTTGACGCAAACTACTTTCTAACCTAGCAAAAATTTTGTGGTCTGGAAGGTTGCGTTCGGGGTATTTTTCCGCATATAATCTTCTTGCAGTTAAAGCATTTTTTTGGGCTTCTCCGTATAACAAAAGCATGTCAACTTTTTCTGAATGTGTAAACATATTTCTTATTACTTACTATTTTAATAGAAATAATTAAAATTACACTGACAATTTCAGACATCAATTAATATAAGCCAATTTTGTTTTTTCAAAGCCTACCTGCTTTAGTGAAATTTAAAAAACCATGCATTCTTTGCATGGCAATCGACCAATTTAACACATAAAAACTGGTCTGTAATTTTTTAATGGTTTTAGATGAAAAAAAATGGTATTTGGAAAAAGTGTTTCTATTCAATAGATCTTCCAATTTCTGAAATAAAAATGGTATGCTTCTGACAAAAAAATGTTTGAAGCGTCGCGACGCCCAGCGTCGCTTAATTATAACTTTCATATCCATCGCAATTTCAAACATCAATCAGAACAAATAAAATACTTTTTACAGAACTCAATTTGCTGCAGCCGTTTACGAGAAAAACTCATTTCCCATGATAAAAGAATTACCCTGTACAGGGTACAAATACAATTTTGTAAAGAAAAAATCAAAAAGGGCAGTTCGAAAATGATTTAAAAATACACTTCTGCATGGCACTGGAAACTGGTCCTCTGTAAAACCTGACCTAGCACAATGCGACCGGCATGGCGGTGTGATAAAAACGGACAAAAACTTTCGCAAGGAAAGAAATATGTAAATAGAATTTTATCGCACCTATTTTATATCAGCAAATTCAACTGCTTTTGCCTTTCTTAATTAATAAAATTAATTTGTGTATTTAAATAATAAAATTATTTGACATACTCGATGTTACAACAACTGTTCAATATTTTATCCACCAATGTGTAAACACATTTGGGTCCGTTGTACACAATTTCTACGAACTAACACAAATGTCTTGTTTCACCATAACACAAATGCTTCACCATAAATTATCCATCAACTCCGAGTACACGCAAACCATTTTTGACACTAACTACCCATTTTTGAAACTAACTACTAAAACACCACAGATAACAGATAAATATCGCAACGACGATTGCAAAATCCGAATTCAGTATTCGGAGTCGCTGAGGCCACGTGGCGAATGACGCTAGAGACTACAGTTATCCAGCTATATACTGGTTGAATGTACTATAACTTCAATATTTTTTTTCTCGGAAACTATAAGGATTTTACAAAATTTTTTTTACAATATTGATTCCATTTCTCATGCTGCATCTATTCCCAAATTTTTTTGGATAAGTTGTGAATCACCCTATATACTTCATTCACACATTCCAACAAGGTAAACAATAGCACATAGCTACGTGTGAATATAAAAGTAGACAAGGACGCATTTAAGAAAGTTAAAACAAGTAAAAGTTATAAAATTCTAAACAATGTTTGAAAACGTGTCTAGCAATGATTGCTGTTTAAGCCGTTTCAATCAATAGTTTCGCAGCAGCACGTGCTTGATCATGGTTTACACGATTGAAATATGCAGGCTGACTTTACATCTGATATGATATATCAACAAGGTGGTAGACTGGTAAAAAAACAAACGACCAACGTTAATTAAAGTTGTCGGTACTATGGAAAACTGAGGAAACAAACTTATATATTTCTAAAACTCAAATGTGGCTTTCATATAAATATGAACCTCATTCACAATTACATGAGATGAGTAAATTTATTAACTGTCCTTAGATTTAATTACTTCAGTTAGCGTGTTAACAAAAGGAAACAACTACGTAGACAAGTTAGTAGACACTTATATATATATAAAGAAATAAACACGTTCTACCCATATTATTATATTTATAAAGAAACATCCCCATTAATGAAATTATTAAGCAACTATAATGCCGTAGACAGGAAGTTTTTTGCTGATCTTTTGCTCAAAATTGCAAGTCGTGCAGAAAAATTGATTGCGAATTCGTAATTATAATGAGACTGAATATTTCAGAACAATTAAGACCACTGCTGGGCGTAATGTGATATCGATTAAAATTAGGAAACCTCGAAAAATGTGATGTGCAACTTTCTAGCTACAAGTTTTGTCGACAATTTAATAGCATTCATCTAGAATTTATATGGGAAATGTTAGAACATAATGGGAGGCACAGCGCTCTTAAAAGTACAGCCTTCTTAATTAATAGCTTCATTAAATTTCTGGATGGGTAAAACACAAAGCTGGAGGATTTATATGCTTTTAAACTAAAGTTTTTGGGTTAGTTTTTACGAGAACAATTATGCAGGAAACCGAGCTCCTTTACGGCGTTCAGTTATGAAGTTACCAGGAATATAAGTGGTCAGCCAACCAAAGGATGATCTCATATTTCACGGAAGCCTCTAGAGGCGTTACACATGGTGGAAAAACAAAAGAAAGCGCTGCCCCAGAGAACCCACAATACGGCTCGGGAGCGCAATGATAAATGATGATATATTTAGAATCTAAGAATCGTACGTTTTCCTTTTACTTCATTGAGTCGTTTGACGGGCATTGTCAGAAGTAATCTCTCGGCTAATCACTAACCGTTACTCTGGAAAATAAATTTTAGTTCTCTTCCTGAAGAAAAATTGGTGGGATTGATGGGAAAAAGCCGGCAGCTTCAAGAATGCACTCTGAAATAAGATATATGTTAGTTTTTGTAAAGGCACCACACGTTGTTGTTGTTGTTGATGAATGTATGTCTACCTGGAAGGTTGTAAAATTGGAAATGACTTTCAGAATACATAGTAAAAAATCAGGTACAGTAAAAATATATATTTCTGAGATAAATTATAAATAAATTATACAGGATTAAACTTTGAATGAGTGTCATAATTACATGGATGATACTTTTGACCTTTAGAAACATGTATCAGAAGTTTGTTTTCTCAAATTGCATCGTGAAAAGTGATTTTTCTAACTTTTTTTTTTAGTAATTTCAATTATCCGTCTCTAGACAAGCTAGTATGAACTGCTTTGGTCACAGCGCATACACACTTAACAACTAATCTAACAGAAAACTCAAACAGTAATGACTAAATACTGATAAATAACTAAATAATCTAATCACCTGATTTTTTTTAGAGCATATGACATACTTGAAATCTTCGAGTACTTTAAAATTTTAGGTACTAAGTTTCTCACTCTCTGAGTTCGTTACTGTACAAATTAGTGTGACATTTAAGGCTGCCATAATCATTTAAATGTTGGACCATTCTTACAAACAGTTATTCGGCACATAATCGCTTTCTCCTGGCAAAAAGTATGTTCTAAATATATCAACTGTTTCTTAATTCGTATATATGGTTTTTCATACATAGAAACATGGAACTAAGGTTACACACAAACACCTTCTTCCATTCCCGTTTCGCCGCCAAATTAACATGACAGTTTGTTTTTTACTCGTTTGCCAAATCATTCTATGCTACACCGCAGGCTAGCTTATGCTGCCCTTCGTAAGTATTCCGAACAATATCGGATTCTATTTAGAATTTTGTAACTGTTTTAACCTTCCTAAATTGTTTTACATGGTAGTATAGTACAGTATAGTTCAGCAACTCAGAGGTGAGATTTAAAAATTAAATATATGCACTACTTAAAAATATGATAACACAATTTTTTTATAAATTGGAAACGGTTTTAAAAAAATATTTCTTGTCAATCAGATTAATAAGAATTTTTTGTTTATTTTGTTTATTATGTACATTCTTTAAAACGCCAGAAATAATGATTTTAAAACATAAATTAGTTTATTTACAATTAGCAACGTATCTACATGCTAATATTAGTTAATATTTAATAAATCATGTAAAAATTTTTAACAATGGAAAGATTTTTAATCGGTGCTTTGTCCGTATTAATATTTAAAAAATATGGTGACTTTAAGATAATACAAGTCGTACAAAAGCAATCTGTTTTACTAAATTTGCTATTATCGCTCAGTTAACAGTTGATTCAAAAAGTGACAAATTTCAACGCCGATTGTGCACTGATACAACTTACCACGCTAATTCTGGGTGGCCCGGTTTACGCCGCCGCGCGCCGGTCAGTGGTGATATGTGTGAAAGAACTAAGTAAAAAAATAATTTCACTTTACTTAAAACTGAATTCAAAATTAAGCCCAAAGATCTAAGAAATAAAACTCTCATCTGATAGAATCATATCTGCTCTATAACACTAACGATGAATGCAGTAGTTGGAGTATTTAGTAATAATGACAAATACGACAATGGCGAAGACGAAAGAGAAGCATTTATAAAAACATAGTAAAGATCGAGAAAGGTTGTTTTATTGGATCTAGGAGAAAACATTGTATGAATTTGAAGAGAAAAAAGTAACAGAGAGCAAATTGTCGATGGGAATAATAAAGCTTTGGGTGGAATTGGCCTGTGTAAAGAGCTGTACCTATATACATATATAGTGTATGTGAAAAGTGGTTTTAATTTTAACAACTACATATTCATATCAAGAAAAACCGCTGTATTAATACAAGATCACGTTTTAGTATAACACTGCATTTTGCCATTCTAGAATAATATCGAAATGTTTATTTTCTCTACCTTATTATCTCCAATTTAATCTCTCGTTAACTATTTTCTTCTTTTGTAACTAATTATAGAAAGATACCTAGCAACTCAGCTTCTACTTGTTTATGATACTTTAGCCCCAAGCAACACTTTTTCAATTATATAATAATGATATGTTTTCAAACTCTCTGCAAAACGTTAAATACAAGCAGAAATTGTATTTTAAATTATAAACAAACTGGGCGTAAGAGTTAAGTTTCAGCAAGAGCCTTGATGCAAAAATTGAATGAAGTTTATGAAAGGGTTTCGAAGTTTAAGTTTAAAATCTGTTATTTCTGACATTACGAAAGTTCAAGGGAAAGGGAGAGAAAATGAAAATGTATACAGGAAGTATAGAATTTAATTCCTTCTTCAGTTAATTACAATTAAATGTATTTATTTCATTCTTCAACACGAAGGGTTCTTTATTTTACTTCTTTCCAATTTTTTCGGAATAAATATGTATTACTTCTTTTAGAAATTGGTTAGCATAAAACTATGTGTGATTTTATTTGTTAAAGTACAGCAATAGTAACAGATTTATGACCATATAAATTATGAAAGGAAAAAAGATTTAAGCTCTACACTTAGATGTAATCCGTTACTGAGATATAGGATGTATATCTTTTTGCACACTATTTTTATACTGTTTAATAAAAGGTGTCCCAAAAGAAACGCAGGATTTCATATGAGGAAAATAGATTTTATTAATTAAAAAGTTGGCAAAATTTTGTAAACTACTACTTACCACCTAAAATTAAAAAAATATTGGTCAAAGGTCAAACCTTTATCTTGTACCGAAATTGCTGAATAGTGTACCCAACGCCATAACGAATGTCACTTCACTAAATTTATTTAAAATAAAATTGAGAACTTATTTGCTGCGCAGACCACGACATGTAATAAGTAACCTGATTAATAACATTAACCAGTAATAAGCAAATATTGCATTTTAATTGTTTTGTTATTATTGGTTCATCACACACGACGTTATATATGTACATGTTGTATACTGAAATGTACTTTTTAATAGTCCTTTACACTTTCCTGTTGGGTTATTTTATTTTGTATCTACTTAAACCTCATATTATGTGTTACATGTTGTTTGTTTGTTGATTAATTTTATTGAATATTTCTATGTATTCCTATATTTTAAATATGTATCTACACCCCAGACAAGCTTGCTTAAGGGGGCTATGTTTATTTACTGCTTATTTCCTTTATACAGGGTCGGAAAGTTCCCATGGTTCATCGGCCGTTACGTGAGAGTGATAAAGTAAGTCATAGAAATCCGTGCGATAGAGAAAGATGGCTATAATGAAGACGTCTAATAGTCACCGCCCATTTCGCCCTTCCACAAATAAGAAGTGGCTGTTATTGACCTCCTCTGTATACCCCTTCATTTTTGACATTACCTTTCCGGACACGCTGTATATACCGTAACACACTAGTACCATAAATAACTATTATTTAAAACATTTTTGAGGTACGAGGTTTTTTTCGCATTATAAAAAAAATAATTACGCAAATTAACTTTGGCAAAAGGAAGTTCAATAAAATTCGAGAAAATGGTGAATGCGCCAAGAATAATGTATTTTATATAATACCTATATTTAATGTCATTTAGCTAATGTTTAAAAATCAACAAATTTAGAAGTAGTCCCGTAATAAGTTTTAGAACCACATGTCATCCAAATACATGTCATCCAAATACATGCCATCCAAATGAGGCCACAAAAAGTTCAACAGCATCTCTCGGTATCGTTCTCCATCGACAGTCAGTGCGTTTGCAGCATCATTTTCAAAAGAATGAACCAATCACCCCACCTGCGTATATTCCACACCACACTGTCACTCTTTGGGTATACAGCGATCGTTCTTGAATAACCCGAGGATTGTCTCCGCTCCTCTGGTCATCTGGTTTCAATTTCCGGGTTAGCTGAATTTTGAATGGATTCAGATCTTTTGTTAAAATCTGCTGCATTGTGCTTTTTGAAATGATTAATTGCAGTGATCGATGGCGCACTGAGGTTACTGGAATTTTCGGAACTGTAGCACCCACCTTAGCAATATTTCGGCTCAACGGCCAGTTTGAGGCCGTCCTGTTTTTTATTTTCCGCAACCGAACCCGTTTATTCGGAGCGTCCCTTCTACCGAAAATTACAAGTAATACTATTTCTTGAATTAATTCTAGGGACATAAAAATTAATATTTGAAAGTAAATTTGCACAATCAATCGAGTTATGAACCAATTTAAATAAAAACACTAACGATATACAAACTCTTTTGACAGACAAGCTAGTGACACAATATTGATTAGTTAAGAGATCATAACTAACTCCTCGTTCAGGATAAAATTCAGAATGATTAAATGCCAAATACTTTAAAAATTTACGCTGAACGCTTTCAATCAGTCGTTTATGTACATTGTGATGCGGGTACCATATCAAAGCAACATATTTAAGTCTCGATCTAACGTAAGCATTAAAACATGTGAATTTTTTAGTTTCTAATAATGAAGCCATAAAATACACCTAAATCCTTAAACATTCACAACGAGAGAATAAAGTATTATTTATTAAGTAAATAAATTCATAAGATAATTGGATCCTGCAAAATGTAAGAACTTTGGATTTCGAAGGATTTAGATGTAACTTATTCAACTGACACCAACGTTGAGTGCGGTCAAGGTCCACCTACATTTGCTGGCAATCATTCAAGGCTGAATATATTTTTAAGTCACCAGCAAATAAAAGTTTACAGCAGTTAATAATGTCACTTAAATCGATGTTAAATAAGATGAAGAGAAGAGGGCTGTAACGTTTAATTTTTACCTTAAAAGAAGGCATGTATATTATTCTGAAAACTGAAACACTCAGTATTTATAAGGTTTTATTTCCTATTTCTTTAAACATCTCTATCCATTCAAAATTTGTATTTTCACTCTAAAATTAACATCACACTGTATAGATAAGATTTGATCTTTTATGTTAAAAGGAAAAGGATATTCGTATAGTCCACCAATTGGGTTTTCCTTGAAGAGATCCCTTTGCATACCTAGCTAAAAAGTAATTTCATTAATAAAATAAATAACATTTTGAAAAACGTACCTTTTTATAACAGTAGACAGGAGTGTTTATCGTTCCTTGGAGTTTTTGTAGGCGGCAAGTGGCATCTCGAAACGCAAAAATGCTGGGACCCTGAAATAAAGATTAAAATAATAGTTTATAAATATAAATTTTGTATAACCTAATTCATTTCGTGATATGGTTTAGAGATTATTTACGTATCTAACAATTAATTAACGTAGCTTACCTTAAAGTGTATCTCTTACAGGCTTCTTAAATTTAAAATTCATGTAGTCCACTGGGCATTGATTCTTGTTTGTTTATTTTATTTCAAATTTGACATCTCGCCATATTGTCTCCTTCTTCTTCCGTGATTATTGATCGACTTAAATTAAGTCAAGTAGAGTCTGCGCGGTACAGTGTTGCCCGATTGTGCATAGCATTTTTAATGTTGAAAACTCCCGATTATGACATCGTCTTATTTTAGTTAGTTAATTTACACTTAGAATATAGTATTATAGCCTTCCGTTGCATTGTTGTATCAGGAAAAACCAATATTTTCAATTATTTCCGACATGCTTGACTGTGATTGGCAGAGCTATTGTCCAATCACACTATGATTAGTTTCCAAGGGGGGGTTTTTCCGCGCGCTTTCTGGGTGGAAAGACAGGAGAAGGTTAGATTTTTTGGAGGGTGTGTGTGAATTGGTGGCCAGTGAAAAATCTATGATTTCTGAAATCATCTTTAATTAGGAGCAATTTTTGTGGCCATTTATCAAGAATTTAGGGGTATATAGTGCTGTGGATTATAGTATTTTTGGTGTAAACCCCTTATTCTGACTTCTTATGAAGGATCACTGACACCACGCCGTGTGAAAATCGTATCCCCAGGAAAACGAATTGAGGTAGGCATTAGTTATTAGTTATTGTACATTTTTAGCGGTAATTCAATAATATTTAGTAATAGTTCAGTTCAAATTGCAAATTGTAAGAATTGTTTCCTTATCATTAGATACCATAAGGTCCGTATTCGTCTGTCCGCATACGCAGATAGCCTACAAGCGGCAAGTTTTATAAAGAACCCCTTAGTTAAGGGTAAGTATTTTTATTATAGTTATTTTTCTTTTGTTTTACATTTAGCCTTTTGTAATAAGCTCTATACTTTTGTAGCTGTAGTAAAATTTAACCATATAGGCAATGGCATGCGACGTTGCCAGTTTATTTTTATTACTAAAAATTTAGGTAAATTAATTTGTTAAAATAATACGTCACGTTGTGACCATATATATCATATGTATTGCGCCATAGCATTAAATTAATGTTCTTTTTTTAATTTTCCATTGGGGTTTTTTTTTGGGGACCACACATTCTTGGAATATTTCCTGAAAGCTTGATTCCTTTTGTTTTTGAAGCTGGTCTTCTACGTAACAGCATTTGGAACACTGTTGACGTTCCTGTACGTATTCAAATATCTCCTGTGACAGTCTCAGCCAAGCATTACGCAATCGGTGCTACCACGTCTACCATCATTCGTCATCTCATAGGAGTTTTGGTACAGCTCCGTGGAAGATCCTCTACCAGACATATTTCTTGGATAAGAAAGGATATCACGCAAGTTTTTGAAACAAACATTTTGCTTTTATTTTTTTTTCTCTATGCTTAAATTTTGATCGTAACATTAAATTATTAGTATTGGTAATTTGCTATTGCTTAGTAACATTTATTATTTGCTTAGCTTTACTGGCTTATATCCGATTGTTTGCATGTATGCGCTTGTTAATATTCTTTATTTATTGGCCATATTGGCACATTTACATTGTTTTTTTTTTTTATATTTTCTCTTTATTTTCCGCTTTATTGACTAGATTAATTGACAGCATTTTGTAATACGCTTGCGGAAATTAGGGGTACTTATCTGCTTATTTACGGTATACACCTGCTTGTGTGTATTTATGCGCATGCGCCTGAGCTCAAGCGACGCCATTTCGAAGCCTATTGCCTGTCTTTTGCATTTTGCTTAAATAGATTTTATCTCCCTAATCTCTAATCGTTTGCGTAGCTAGTCTCAATATTTGCTTTTGCTATTAATCAAAATACTATTTCAATTTTCAGACAGTATTCAGTAAATATACAATTAACTCAATAAGTGTAAATACGTAAAATAAAATATATTCATCTTGTGTTGTACTATTATCGTATTTTATTTATCGTCGACCTCTTTTTGACTATTTTCGGAAGTCGACAGTCAACTATTAGGGTATTTGTACGGCTATAGAAAATTTGTCTGGCGCCCTGTTAACATCTAGAAAACCACTCCCTTCTCCACAGAGTTAGCCAAATACCCAAAAGGTATAACATTGACGAGTTGTAGGTCACAGGGCCCAAGATAGATCCATGGGGAACTCCAAATGTTTATAAAAAATGCTAATGCAAATGTTTATAAATGCAAATAATTAATATGACTTTAAATTAAATGTATGGAGCGATATTTTTTTCGGAGATAGCTTTTTGGACCATTATTGGACCAGTATTGGTCTGTAAATGTGCTTATTTTAAATTGCATCGGTCTTCCTATTAAATCTTTTGCAAAAATTTATTGTAAAACTTATTTCACGGATCCAATTTTATGAGTAAAGTTCCTGATGTGACCATAAAGGATATGAGCAATAAAAATCAGCACGTTGGCGTTACTCTATATTTAACTACAATTATCTCGAAAAATAACCACTTTATCGTTATGAAAAAAGAATACATTACTGAAAGTTTAAAGATTAAGTCATTCTATAATGACGCTTCCATTAGTGACCAGGGATTTGGCCTTTATGTATGCCATACGTCTCTAATAAAACATAGCTTTAACCATAGTTAATCAAAATAATATGCACAAATAATTAAAATAATTTGAAAAAAACACTTTGAATATTATCCTATCAGTATATGTTCCGTTATTTGTGAAACATTTTGTATGTTGCAATGTAATTTTCTTCTCCCTTAGAAAGTTTAATATTATGATATATTCCTCATTTTTTGTTACTCAAAGACTGGTTACCAAAAATTAAAAAATTTTAAATTTCCATAGGACTAATCAACTCGCGGCGTGTCATGTTGGTTATAAATAAACAATACGGAATATTTTCATTTACTTTGTCAAAAGTAGCACCATCAATATATAAAGAACTGAATAATTTAGTGTTTGGAGGCTAAATGTGTTTAGTTTCCGCTAAAAGAGTAGAAGTCAATAAATACACTTAAGTTGTGACAACAAACGAGTAGAACATGCTTTCAACATGTTTGATTTTAACTTTACATCACAAAGTATCATTATCATCATTATGCGTTATGCGTATTGACTTAATAAAATAAAATTGATAGTAATACTTTTATAGTATTTAGTTATACTAAAGAAATAACATTACATGAAAGCTGTTGAATATAATAACTAAAAAAGTGCAATACACACAATAAGCAAATAAATAATCAAGCGGCTGCGTCATGGAATAATAAGAAACTTAGTTAATTCAGATTATTTTAAATGCCATTACAGTTAAAATAAAAGAAAATTTTTATGGATTTGGGAAACACAATTTTGATTACATCACGGACCTTAGGCTGTTAAACTTAGTAAGTTTTAAGTCAAATACTCGTTCACTAAAAATCTGCGTTTGCGGTTACTTATTTGCTCTTTCCGTTTTTTTCCAGTATCCAGCAACGATCAGTTTTAGGTCACTCTGTATGGGTAACCAGTACTAATTTTAATTCTAATTATACCTAATTATAATTATTGTGCATAATTTTGATACTATGTTAGGTGACCACAATAAAAAAAAATACATTGAAAGTCGTAAGAACAAAACAATTTTTATTTAGAGTAGGAAAAACTTTAATATTTGTCTATTACAATCTTGTATTGACCATTTCACTGAAGCTTTCCCTGATATAGACGTTGATTATGACATTTTTAGGAAGCACAAATCAATACTTGTCAAGAGATATGAAGAAAAACATTGTATTTGTAAGGGGAAATCAACAGGCAGGCCAACAGTTTTAACTGAAAATGCAGTTGACGATATTCAACAACGTATGGAGAAGAGCCCTAAAAAATCTATCCCCCAGTTGCGTGCCCAAACAGGCATGCACGTAGTTTTTATGTTACACACATTAAATATTTGAAACTACATTTATAATTAACTTAAAAGCCTTAAAATGAATTTCTGTGTGTATTAAACTGAAATTTTCATAAGACGTTGTGAGAATGCGAATCTGCAGTGTTAACTGCAGACCAGAATCATGTAGATAAGATGAAGCAGCACAAATTTGAAACTGTTATATGGTGTAAAAAAATTAAAATTTTATATCGTTTAAAGCTAACATACATTTCTGAATATTTGTTTTGTCGATAGGGTTCTACGATCAACGAATACGGTATTGTGAATGGTTCAATGAAAATCTGAACAACTATGATTTATTGAATTTGAGTTTTTTTTTTTGACGAATTACGGTTTGGATAATTTCAACAAGATGGGGCACCAGCATACACTGCAGCAGAAACGGTTAGATATTTGGAAGAATTTTATGGGGATCGAATTATTAGTAGAGGATTGTGGCCTAGTCGAACCCCTGAACTTACACCTTTAGATTATTATCTCTTTGGATGTATAAAAGATAACATTTTCAAGCAGCGTGTTCACACACTTGAAGACCTAGAAGTAGCGATTCGCCATGAAATCGAATCCATTACGCCAAATGAATTGGAACGTGTTTTCGAATTCATGAAACGGAGTGTACATTTACGTCTAGAAAATGAAGGTGGACATTTTGAACACCTTTTATTATAAAAACTAAACAAAATACCACTCACCAAAACACTTTTTAATTGTGCGTTGAGAATGTTAACTTTGTTAACAAAACACAGCATCGGAAAAAGTAGAAGTGTTTTGGTGAGTGGTAAAATTATTTTCTGTTTTGTATCGACATCAGACGTTCCAAACCTATCCTAAGATAAATAAAACTATTGTGACTTTTTTATATTCTCTACCTGTTAAAACTTCTAGCTTAAATTTGAACAACTGTAAACATAACTAATTTTTTACCTGTAACATATAAATTTTATGGCAAGATGTATGCAATATATAATAATAAAATTTTTAATAAACATTATATGTTTAACAATTAAATTGTTTTTTTTTAATTTGACTTATTTTGGTGTAAGCGGATTTCTTCATTTCAGTCAGTCAGAGTTAATGTAAATTTCTAAATTAATACATCAAAATAAACAGGAAATACCAATTTATATTGGGAACTGTACTCGGACATTAATGAAAGCCCTGTAGTTGCATTGTTAGATATGTAAGCATCTTCGAAATTAATAACTTTGTGTGATTAACTCTTTAAGCTTTAAGTGAATTGCAAATAGTGATTTGCCGACAGCATTTTCTTCTATCTTTTGCTCTTTACCTTCAATTGCATCAGATTTTGGTGAGTTTTCTTTTCTTTTCTTTTTAACATACAGTTGAGCGGCCTATCTGGGCTTCACCTATCTATTTAATGATGCATGTCTCGTTTGACATCAGTTATTGCAAATTTATATAGCAACTCAGTACTTACTATTACATAGTTTGATGAAATTTTATATTCCTTAAATTATCATACATCATAGATGTGATATCCTGTATTATTAAAATCGTATTTCACATATCAAAAGTTTTATAAGCGTTAGTACATGAACACGCTTTTATCACGTTTACGACTACAGCTAAGAAATCCGAGAAGTAAAGTGGAACATTTCCACGGAGCCTGCATTGCTGTTTGAACAAACAAACGCTGCTTGAATTTTATCCTGGAACATTAAATACAGCCAGAGTTAAAAAATAGTTGAATACTGATAAAAATCCTGTGCAGTAATTTGACTAGCCGTATTCGAATTTAAAGCCAGAATTTCCTTAGCAGGTCCTGTTTTGCCTATAACATCAAGGCATTCTTCTATCGGGCGTCCCAAAATTCACAAAAAATTTGAATTTTGCGAAATTTGTACGGCAAAGTGTTACCAACGAAAAAAAAAAGACAGCTTAACAGTTCAGGGTTATTAAAAATCGATCTCTATACAAAAGAACAGCGCGTTTTCATTGTTAAGCGATATGTTAAAAAAAAAAGAAAGTTTGGTAGCTACAGTTCGCACTTTTCGTACAAAATATGGTCGGAATAGTGATTTAACTTCATCAACTATGAAGAGATTAACTGAAAAATCCAGGAACACTGGGCCAATTAGTGACCGAACCAAAAAAAAAAGAAGCAGTTCGTGAGAGTGTTGCTAAGAGTCCAGGAATATCAAAAACTTGCATACTTACAAAGTTCAATTGACTCAAGAACTGAAGCCTACTATCCACGCAGAGCAAAGAGAGTTTGTTGAAAGGATTATGGAACAATAACAAGAGGATGGTGATTTTTCTAATTTTAATAAATATTGTTCTACAAATCTGTGCTATATATCGTTGAACTGAAATATCGATTATCCAGGTGGTCGCTTAAGCTTTCCGAACACGATAGGGATAATTACAACTTAGATGATATAGGTACCCTGTAATGTCTTTCACTAACTGATTGGTAAATTTGGACAGGGACGCTAATAGTGGTTGCGAAGGTCCAGCCATCTCAATTAAGGTCGTGAATCAACTATTGAATTCTAATTAAGTTGATGATTCTTTTACTTTTATGAAATTAACGATAAATAAAGTTTGAATTAAATTTATAGTCCAATTAAATCGCAATTTTGGTCAACTTGCCTGAATTTTTTATAATAAGTTAGTTTGAGGTATACAATACAATTACAACATGTAACACTCTCTAATGGTTCGCCCTGTAATAAAATTATAGGTCTGGATGTTATAAGTTTTTATTAGCACCAACGAAAGTTGACAAGAATAAAGCAAAAACTATACTGTACATATGATCCAACGGAGATGCTTTAAATAGGAAAAAAATAATATGCATCAGCATTTCTGGAATAAGATGATGCGACAGGAATGCTGATGTTACATTATATGTTATATTAGATATGTTTTTATACTGAAAAATAAAAATAGAGGTCATACAGGGGCTTTATATTACACTGTATTATTTATAATGTACTCATAAATAAGCTGCATAAATAAATAAAATGTAAAATGTAAAAATAAATATGTTATGTTTTTTGTGTGAGCTATTGATATTTCTCTAGATTTAGTTTCATCATTATCCTAATAAAATCTCAATGTGCAATTCGAATGCTAACAATATTTCCCAACATATAGCGATAAGTAGAAATAGAATCGCGCAAAATAAAGACACAGACGATTCGCAGTGAGAAATTGGCCGTTAGTGTGAAACCTTATAAGATCTAAGGTAATAACAATAATGCATTGTATTTAATAGATATTCACATCGAATTTTGATTTAAGCAACATGTTTATAACATTTCCGTTTAGATCAAATAAAGCAAAACTATATATTGTGAAATACAAAAAATCTCAGAACGATTTAGAGAGCTAAACATCAATACAGATCAAAGGAAAATTAAAATAAAAATAATGATCAAATCCGACACTCGAGTTATATTAAATATTAAATTAAATTAAAAAAATATATATTAAATTAAATTAAATCAATCCAAAGATAATACACTAGATGGATAATGGGAGATTAGAAATCAATCAGTAAATGATAAGTTATAAGCTATGAAAGATAAAATTTTGTAGAGAAAACTAATAGAATTTAAAATGATCCGGACAAATGTCAAAATTAATAAACTTTTGTAAATTTAAAATATTAAAATTAAGAAATTTAATGCTAAAATAGCATGAAAGGATACTTAATTTAATAATCACCTGAGCACATAAAATAACAAGATCCTAAATGTGTTAAAGTAAATTTTAAAAAATCCATAATATGTAAATAACGATAAAGTAACGAAGGATAAAAATTTTGATATAACTCTGTGCCAGATAATAAAAAATAATAAAATGTTAAGTTAACTATACTTTAAATGAAATTCCATAGGTAAAATAAGATTCACAATATTGTAAACTATTGAATTTTCATAAAACCAATGTAAAACGATCCTCAACGGAAAAATTTATAGAAATTATAGTTAGTGTGTGGAACATTCCGAATAATTGAGTATAAGGTGAAAGACTGATGTCCAGAGACTACAATACTTCATATCGTTCCATATAAAAACATTTTTTTTAGATAAACTTTCAAAGTGAAAACGGTTTCGTAGTACCTACAAGTAAACAGACTGTAAATTACAGAATTTAAGCAAATGGACAGTATAAATATAATAAAAGTAAAGGGTATAGGACAATGTTTAAACCCAAATGCTTAGATTTTAGTTAGAAAAAGTTTTTTTTGAGAGATTTGCATAAATATGTTAAAAATAGTATTAGGTTAGGAAATACTCGTACTATATATATTCGTTATAAGCCAACGAATCCAAAAATGATAATCATTTTTCCAAAAAGACAAGCATAAGTCCAAAATTTCCAGGCAAAGTTTTCACAAATTCAAAGAAACGTCAATTGCTTAGCAACGATGATCATTTGTCTAGGATATTATAAAAACAGGAACGGGACCAAACAAAGGGAAGTAGTAATTTGGCAGTTGTCGAAGTAACATGTAACATGTCAAGCCTAAAAAACAAATTAACAAAGTAAAATCAAAGTTTTATATGAAAAATAACGTACCCCGAATATAAGTAGATAACCTAGTACGAAGAATTGACATTTCTCAGTGATTGTGAATCAACCTGGAAAAATCTATTAAAACCAAAAGTTTCCAAAAGGGTAAAGTCAACTGTACAAATTCTCATTGTGTCAAAATTTTGTAAAAAAGTTAAAAATAAACTACAGCGTTAAAATCAAGTGAAGTGTACTGAAGAATACCAGTGGCAGAATTTAGTACCAGAAAGAAAGAAAGAGAAATCCAAAGTGGACCCGTTATGTATCCAGAGACCATCGAATTTGAAACTAGAACTACCAACGCATGGAAATGAAAACTCAAGATAAGTAATTAAGCTAAGGTAGCAACCTGCAACACACATCTGATCTATCATAGGTTGCATATGTCATATAGCCATAATAAAATTCAAATTATTTAACGAAATTGCTATTTAAATAGAGAAATAATTTTATTCCAAAATAAAAGAAAACAAAAGTGCACAATTTAAATTTAAATTCAATTTTCAAATTAAAAAGTATCGATCGATAAAAATATTTAACAAAATTAGAATAAAAGATAGTTTATAGTAATAAAAAAATTTAATTTTGTCAATTATAACTAGGAGTTATGTTTAATATATCTAATTTGTTACGAGTTGAATTTTAATCTTGTATTATCTAGATCTATAATCAATTATAACTAAAGTAAGTTTTAAAGTGCAAAATAAAACGGTTATATAAATTTTTAAACAAAGAGTGTTATAACATCCCAGAACCGCGTACCCAGAGAGAAAGAGGTCTAGCTCTATAAAGTTCCTTACATAGTGATAAGCATGGCAGGTAAATATTGTAATTAATTTTTTTTTAAAGGCGTCCAACAATCAACAGTACATCCCAAACAACGTATAAAATCAAACAAATTTTTACTAATCATATTCTAACAAATTTTACATATTAACCAAAATAATAAAATCATTTGCCTTAATTAAAATAAAATTAAATTTTCTTTTAATACACATAAAGAACAAAAATAAAATCCAATAATCAATGAATAAAATTAATCAATTAAATAGTAATTAAAATAATAATAATAAAAGAAAAATTGTATTTATTATATTTACAAATTAATAATATTTAATTACATTATAATATATTGTCTTTTTTTAATTATACCGAGAAAAGAAACAAAAAACAAATTACTATCACTACTTTTGCTTTGGAGAACATTTAGTAGCCAGCCACCACCAGCCACACTAAAGAAGTTGATAATATTTGCCTCTGTAATGCAAAACTTAAAGAGTAAATGGAACTAATTCTGAAGCCACACCAGAGAACTGCCATTTTCTTATAAATGTACTACTGACGATGTCCTTGTAAAGTACCAAGTCCCTGTGAATGTGTGAGTACATTTTCCTCTTTTATCTCTTGGGTTTCATCCAGATTATACTGAGCAGCATCACTGTCTTCTCCAGCAAAGGATCACCTAAAATTTAAATCTTATAAGCCATAAGAGCACGTGAAGAACGTTTATAAATTTACGTTTAATTTTAGAATATTCTTGTCATTTTAGGCTGTAAGTTTGTCAATTTTTTTTGCAAGTTTGCACGTTCATATGTTAATACTTACCTGTAACTGTACATAAACCTTAAAATAACAACTTTAACCATATATTTTTATATTTATGCATATATAAACAGATATTTATGAAAATAACAAAAACAAAATTTGTACTTACCGAAAAGGGCGGCCCTTTCAATTAATTAAATATTCTAAACTTTTATATGTACTATTTAATAAAACATATTTCTATTGTATTACCTTCCTCGTCGATTCATTCGACTGGCGCCCATGGTTTACTAATTATAACAACTTGAATAATATAATAAAATAGAACAACAAAATATCCAACCCACGACCATTAATAACTAATAATAACCAATAATAAATAAAATTAACCTCAAACAACTGGGAAAAAAGTTATAACAACTTTTTAATCGTTAACTTTTATGATTTAACACTAAAACATTTTTTTCTATGCCATTCGACTGATTATTTAAAATAATATTGAAATTGCTTTCGAAATTTTATTTTACGACAGACTGCTTTTTTCAGTGTGATATTTTTTAGTTAGGCAAAACTATTTTCATCAAAAAAAAACTTAACTGACTCTATTGGACATCACAATTTTTTTAAATATTTTCACAGTTGACAAAACACCCAAAAAATAAATGAAAAATTGCTCCTTCAGCAAGAATATGATAAAATACTAGCAATTAAAGCAGGTGATATATTTTAAAATTAACACCAGATTTTAAACTTTTGGCGTCTACACTCTAAACCTATATGTGCAAATGCTTTGCCAGGAATATTTTTGGAGTCGATCCACACAACTGATAATGAGGTCTAGAGCTATCCTTTAGTGAACTAGAACAAAAGGATTGATATTCCAGTACGTGGCATTGGCATGTTGAAATTTATAGAATTATTTTTACGGGGCTTCTGGGTTGAAAGATTGAATCTGCGATGCAAATTTTTATTACTAAAACTCTTGTTTTAACAAAGAGGGATAAAACCTATTTATAAACTTATATTTGCTGTAAAAGTGTCTCATACTGATATTTTAAGATTTAAATTATTTTATAAAGACTCGAGTAATGACATTTAAATTACGGCTTATGTTCTAATAACTGCATAATTTCTTCAAAGAAAAATATTTGGCCAAAGTTGCTATCATACGAGTCACTTTTCCTTAGTAGACATTTCCAGTTCACCACAACTTATTTAGAAGAGGTAAAAATAACAGAACTGAAACTTTGATTGGAAATACTGGAATTTTTTTCAATACTGAGATCGACACAGGTATTAGTTAGAAATAAGAGACATATCTCAAGTTTAATTAAACTAGTACAAAGTTCAAAGCTTTGATGTTAATAGTTAACTGCTAAGAGAAATGCTTTTAATAACACACTGACATACTTTGAAATTTTGTCAAACCTAAGAAACGGAAGAAAAATTTAAAATACTTTAAATAGCGCTCCAGCTGTTGAATGAATTAAAGAACTCAGGTTTTTTTTAAGATATATGAAAGTTAAATTTGTAACAAATTTAATTTTGTAATAATAACAGGACTATCACAATTATGAACAAAATAGTGCCTAATGCTCAGAAACGTTTGGAAACTTGAATTTTAAGGCTAAAGCTGTGACTTGAAGTAAAACATATTAAGCTCTTTGACGTTGCGAGAGACATATCGCTGTCTTCTTCAAAAGTAGCCATGAAATAGAAGATTAAGTACTTTGGTTGGTATTTAAAAGTTTTATGCACTATTTAATGGCATTTTGGTGCATGATTTGTAGTCACTGGGAAGAGTAGTTTCCAGTCTCATGTCAACTGAAATTATCTCGGTTCTTCCGAATTTCTACCATCTCCCTATAAAGTCCTTGGCCAAAATGTTGCCCTGATTTGTCTGCGTTGTTATTCTTCAAGTGACACTTATGTTCCCTTGCACTGACTTGTTTTCCTACTTGTCCAATATATTATTTTATGCATATACACGAAATGCTGTATACTCTGGGAGATTTCAATTAGATCGTTCCTGCCACTGGTCTTGGGAAAAGCAGTGTCCTCTTCAAGTTGGTAAATGATAATAATTTTCAGTTTCCTTAAGACGAGCATCCTTGTATATACGGCGCTTTTGCTGGATATTCTCTATTTCCATATTCTTAGGTGTCTTTTCGATGATTCGTTCGATATTAATGTGCGTGTATCAATTTCCTCTAAAAGCAAATCATAACTGATGTAGTTCATTGTTTAAGTGTTCTGGTTCGAGGATGGATTAACGTATTGAGAAAATCTTGTTTTTGGACTGGGTTATGATGAGACTCAGCGTGTAGGTACCTATCCATTGAGTTGACTTTTTGTAAGCGCCCTCTGAAGTTTTCTTGACAAGGCCGTTTGGAAGGTAATAATTGTCTATTCTATAACTTTTACATAAAATTTCAAATCTAATGCCATTTCGTGATATCTCTGTTGGTTACTTTAAACGTGACTATGAATGAAATTGAAATGTAATTTACATGGTAGTAAACTGTATGAAGATAAATATTTGGAAAATAACTTCCCTCTATACTATCTCAGTATTGTGAAATTATATGGTGCTGAACGTTGGGAAAAGTTTACCTTTATTACTTATCTTCTCAATTAAACTAAAAGATGTTTATAGAGCTCTGTTGACTAATAGAAAAGGAAAACATTTATTTTCACCACTTGCGAAATTTAATTTTAAAGAGTATACATCGGTAGAAGTAGTAAGAAACATGTAATTCAGACAAAGCTTAATATCGTAAGTCTGTAGGAAATATCGAGAAATATTAGAACATATGAACACATGGAGAAGATGCGCGCTGTTACATTATTGTTAACAATTAATATAATTTTGTTTTATTTTGCATATTAGAGTAATTGAAATTAATCCTAAACGTCTCTCTAAAATTTTCTTTAAAGTCGTATATGCTTTTTGATACCAACTATGGAAGAGAAGTACCTCATTATTATTTTTGTATATCAACCTCGTTCAGACTTAACTTCCCTGCATGTTAATCTAAAGTTCTTTTGAAAAATTGTAATTCCTGTCGCAAAACAATCAGAAAGTTCAGTTATTTTTATGTAATTTACTGCAAAATGCACTTTGGCATCAGTATTTTTTTGTAGCTCTCGTAGGTATTAAGGTATTAAACTAATTCAAACAAATTCAAAAAATTGTAAAAATACGTATTTATAAAATGAAGACAAACAATGTTCTTTTATACCCCAGAAGTCTAGCCCATAGAGCAATTATTTTCAGCAGTATCAGCAATTAGGAATCTTGTATAGGACATTAGATATCTTCTGCATATCTAGATTTCCACACAGCGACATCAAAATCGAAGAAAAGCGCAATAAAGTTTGCAATGTTTTCAGAGCAATCAAAACCATTTAAATATCAACCTCCTTATTGTGACATTGCAGTCAAAAATAAAAAAATGACAACTAAGTGACTGATTCTTTTTGTGCAAAGTCTTGAAATTTCTTTTTTCTTTTCATCAATTTATAATGGGTAGAAAACTAAACTAAGTGAAATACTTCCTTAAGGAAACAATAAAAATCTTCATGAACGGTTGATTTGAAAGTGGCAACAAACACTTTAACTTCGATCTGTTCATTCTCCATAATTACTGAAATTATCCCACATTGTATCTACATACATTTATAATATTTTAAGGGAAACAGCTCTATAGGGTTTTACAGTCGCAGTAACAGGCCGAAACTCGATTGTTTACCTTTATTAAAATTATATGATGCCAAATACGCTGAGCAATTATTTTGGTACGAACAATTACATAATACCACCAAACATCGCCGAAGCGAATTTGAGGTCAGCATACAGAACGCAATAAAAGTTAAATTCGCATAATGTAATTTCTATTCCATTCCCAATATATAGGAATGGCGCATAGTGGTGTTAAACGATATAATATCGAGGCCCAGTGTTGAGAGCGGGGACATTTTCGCGTACCAGGACCATAAACTGTCCAATATAACAATAGAAAGATTATATTGGATCTGTGTGTTTATTTATGGTTCAAATAAGGAATCTCTGCATAGAACGAGGCTACTCAAATCCTTTAGTCTGATTTATCGCATTATCTGTGATTTTGCCATAAGGAAAGCGGTTCCTTGGGATAATTTAATTTTATGTCTGGATCAAGTGATGATCACATCGCCATTTTCATATGATTTATTGTGCCTACATTGATATCAGATCCTCTAGGTTTTAGTTGCAGATGAATGGGCAGCTTAGTGAAATTTACAGGGATGTTTAAAAAAATTATAAATTGACAATATCCGTAAGTATTGAAAACTCATAGGAGATGTCTCCACTTTATGGTCTTGCCTGAAGTTTCAGTGTTGCCAATATTAGAACGTTAGACATATGGGTCTGAATGTTTTCACCTGACCTGCCTTCAGAATGAAAACCAATGTTGCTTTTTTCCAGGAATAGGTATATGATATATGTATTTAAGAGACAGTAGATAATAGTTCAGTCTATGCATGACATGTTCTGATACAGAAGAGCAGGAGCATCATGTTTAAATACCCACCATTTTTTAATATGGAATAGTATGAATTAATTCATTCATCCAGGGAAATGATGGTCAATTAGATATTCCAATACCTCCCTATCGGTGTAGCAGAAACTGTTGTTTCCCTAGAGGCAGGAAAATACCTATTTGGTGAAAATTCTGTCCAAGATATGTTGCTTGCTTTGCAGAATAAGAAGTTTAAACTAGCGTTCAACATTGCGAGCTAATTTAATTAAGTAGTTTTGTTCATATTATACGAAACTATAAATAGCCTTAAATTTTGTGAATAGTATTCTAAGAAACGATGTGAAAACTTTGAACTAGTCTCCAGAATGTTAGAACCTCTTTCCACGGGAACTCCAGTCCTTTAATCTGTACGTCAATTCATGCATCTTAGGAATAATCCATATCTTCATAATGAATCTAAGATGACCATTTCCTGGGGTACATCGGCAGGATTTCTTCAAGAAAAACTAACAAAAATTCTCTGGACAATTTTTACTAAGGCAAACGTGATTTAGTAGCCGGCTTTTTAACAAGACCCATCTACCATTAATTTCGTTAATATCCTATGTATGTTTGAATCTTTACTGGAAATACACTTTGCTCCTTAACAATATAATGTTTGAGTGAAAATGAAGTTACAGATAGTTGACCTGACGATGTATATTTGAATGTTATAAATTCAGTAAAGTAAACTTATTGTAGCTCAAAAAATAGGGGTAAGCTTACAATAATTCGCATAAAGCTGAAAATTGGTACGAATATTGGAAACACCATTATAAAAGAAATGTGAAAAGTCCGCATCGATATCACATCAGCAAAAAAATTTAATCAAGGTTAAAGTTCGCAAATATGGGGTTCTTATATTTTTCAGCCAAACGGTAAGTTTCGTCATAAAAATAGGCCACATAAAAATTGTACTTACACTTTTTTTTCCTAAGAATAACCGTTTCTGAGATATAGCGATTCAAAAAGTTGAAAAAGTTGTGTTCTCCATAATATGCACGCGTTTCCACGCCATCTGTGAGGTAGTATACTTGGTGCGTTATTTTAACGTGATTTCCTTGATCTATTGTGGTCCTGTTTAATTAAATAATATTGTATTAAATAAAAAATTTTACTATTGGAAATGATGAGAGCGGTGTGAATTATATTGAAGAAAACTATTTTCTCATTGATAATTGTCTAATGGAACTTCAAGTTTAATATCTTCTACTTCTTCTTCTCTTCCTTCTTCATCATCTTCTTTTTCCTGATGGATAAAAGTAAATTGTTCTAACAGCGATGCATCAGATGTCTCCCCGCTGATATCATAAGAATCCTCATCTGATGGCGATTCAACATTGTAGCACGACTGTGCTTGACAATTGGTACATGCTAATGAACAAAACAATCCAACTTTTTTGCAGCCGCACTTAGCATTACACCCCTTTTTGCAATTGCAAAAAATTGTATTAAGGAGTTTTTCCGGTGCAGGTGGCAGTAATTCTGGATTGGTTCCATTGTATTGTCAATTAACTTCCAACCGAATCCGTCTTCTGGGTCCAGTTGATTACCAAGCCACATTTGAACTTGATAATATACCCGAAATAGATATTGATGAGCAGAAGCAGAGGTTGAGGAAAGACAAGCTGATTGCACTCGTTTATTGTTACGGGTATTTTTTACAAAAGATAACACTTATCTAAGCAGGCAATTTTTTTTGGAGTTGCATATACGGAAAGAAGAAAGCGAATTTCGTTGGTGATTACAACTTGTGGATTACAGTTACTTTTTTGAAAAACTTTAGCACAATTAACTAAATCTTGTCTTTCAAACAATTTAAAAGCTGATGTTTCACCCCTGCTGAAAATTGCTGATGTATCGCAGCCAGTTATTGCGTGTAAAAATAGAATGTGATTTTGGCATTTTGAAAAGGCAGATAAACTTTTGGATGAATATATTTCCGATCGCTGTTGAGCCTTCCTAGGTTTTAAAAAATAAATAATTTTTCGGTTGGAATTCGAGCAGTAAATAATTCCAATAAATCAACATCTTCATCAATAACAATAGTTGTATTTGTTGAGTTCAACTGTTCTATTGCTGTTTCAATTATCATATTGTGGAGAACATATCTTTTTCAACTTTTTGATTGGCTATTTATCAGAAATGGTGATCTTAGGTAAAAAAGTGTAAGAACAATTTTAATAGATATATGCATGATGTACAATTTTTGTCCGATCTATTTTTATGATAAAACTCACCGTTTGGCTGACAAATGCAAAAAAACCATGCTTGCGAACTTTGACCTTGAATAAATTTTATGCAGATGTGGGATCAATGGAAACTTTTCACATATCATTTATAATGGTGTTCCCAACATTCGTACCAATTTTCAGCTTTATGCGAATTATTGCAACCTGAAAATAGACATTCAGTTTTCGCCGGGCTATTAATATCGATCTACTTTGTGTTGCAATTGCTGTTATAAATCCCGTCATTCTTCAAGCTTCATTAACATTAATTCATCTTTGGAGACTTCGTAACCCCATTTCCTGATTGGTAAACCAATTTCTTGTTAGCATTTTGGGATTCTTATCAAAAGCTGTGCGTTCGGTATGAAAGGTCGATGACTCCTGAGAGGTTCTCCTAAATTTATGTTTTGTAATTAATTTATCGAGTGTACAGCACAAATATCCATCAGTTTTAGCCACATCCTTAATGAATTTTCTCTTGCGCTCGAACTTCTCTGTACTAAGAAGGCAATTTAACAGTGGGTAGTCTGAGAAAATTAATCTAATCGCTTTATGTTACATACAGAGGTAAAGACTCTTGCTTTTTTTAATAAATAGGATATCGTCGTTGAGCGTGAAAAACCTCCTATGTGGCCTTTAGTTTGTAGATTCGATTGGTTGGTTTTCATTACTTTTATCATTTAATAATTCACTAATTATAATCATTCTTGCATAAAACCGTGTTATTGTAACTCCTATATGCAAAAGAATAAAATTCTTCTGCGAATAGCAGGTACGTCTTAAATAGTAAGCTATAATCTGGATGTCTGTTTGTAAACGTTAGGCAAAGTTCAATATTGTTATTACTGATGTTTTTCATACCCTATAAAAACTTGAAATGACGATATACCGAGAGATTTGTATAATTTACACAGTCATATTATTTACTTACCTTAGTATTTATTTGAAACGTTATGTTCAGGTAGTTAGAACACTGTGCCATATTATTACGCCACAGATGAATCTAAACATGCCTACTGAACAACTAACACAGTTCTATATACACGCGCGGTAACATCACACCTAGTGATCACGTGATTAATCTTATTGATTGAGCCAAATCAGGTCACATAAATTCACACTTTTATTTTATATTTACATTAAATATAGTAAAAATATGTAAATGTATGTAGTAATAATACATTTTAAAATGTAAAAGTACAAGGTAAAAGGTAAGAATACATCGCAAAAAGAAAATATATAATTAAACGTGTAATTCTGTACAATGTATCTGTAACCGGAGGGGTTATTTCTTTTCTTATCTATCTACCGCTATGACCAGTATCATAACGAGGTTCAGGGAATGAGCGATCCATAGCAAAATTTGGAATGACTATCCATTATTAAATTAACCCGAGACTCTAAAACTAATTAGACTGCTCGATGTGGAACTCAAGGAAAAACTGCCTGTTTTTCGGAGATCTCTCCTGAATTCGACACCTCGCTTCGACACCCCCATTTCTTGGGTCCACAAGTTTCTGTTCTTATCTTATTGGTGGGCTCCTGAATATCGGGACGCTTTGGTATAACTATAATATGTTAATACTCGTTAATTACCTAATTGACTGGACTTACATTTATATAAATAATTCTCTGACTAACTGAACCTCGCAAATAACCCTAGCCTTCCTCTAGTGACTTCGTGTAGCAATACGGGACGGATTAGTCAATCTCATTTAATCTATTCTTATAGCTTGGAAAATCCGTCTTGTTAAAAAAATATTGCTAAATTTCATAAGGCCTTCTCCGAAGGACGGCCTGTGGCGATGCTACCTACTTGAAAACTCTTAACTTTTCGATAAATTAGTGTTGACTGAAATATTTTACTTTTTGACCCATCCGTTCCGAGAACTAATAAATAAATTACCACGCGTCCCAGCTTTTGTTACATATCGTTTATGCTCAATTCATTTACATTTTTTGTATATAAAAACTATTACAAATATATAAAAATTCTAAATACATATTTAAATTATTGCCAATATCAGAAACGTGACGCTATATCAAACTTATGTGAGGACAAATACTTTACGCCAGTCCTAGGAAACATTCAGTTGATTTTAAGCTAACATGGAATAGAGCTCCATTCTTTTGATCTCTACTTGATGCTTGATGCGGCGGGCAACATCAAAGTTTTATTGTACAAAACAATTGCCACATACTGCAATTTAATTCCAACAAGTGGCAGGCTGTTATTTGCTTTTCATGTAGCATCTAGGAGAGTTCTTTGATAAAAACTATATTTGTTATGTTGTCAGTCAGCCTTATAAAAGTGTGAAAGTGGGAAGACGTACGTTTCGAATACCTTTCATGTCCTATTATGCAAAAATCGTTTTGTTGAATTATCTTTTTTTCTAATTATACGATCCTTCAATATTACTTTTATGATTTTACGGGCACAGACAAAAATGCATAATTAAGATTAATCTAATTTATATTTGAAAGTAGCTTATATACCTACAGAAAATGAATTAAAATTATGTCATGAATTTTTTCGCCTTTACTACAAAACAGTCGCAGGACTAACAAAAATTATGAGATGTAAGTTTATACATTTGGTCGATATGTTACATTTTAGGTCGTAGTTAATATATTCATGCACAATTATTACATATTTACCAACAAATATTCATATAATCTAGTGTACTTCAGTGCAAATAATTCCAATTCGGAAATAGACTTTCAAAACTTATATCCTGGCAAAACTCAATTCGGGACCCTTGCACAATCTACAATTGTAGAGGGTGTAAAAGTTATATAATCGTTTAAAATTAAAATGAATACGTCTTAAAAAGTAAAATAAGTAAAATAAATATATCACAGTGATAAGTAGGCTTAGTGCACGTGTAGAGTCTAACCGAGCCGGCCTTCACAACCGGTGGCCTTCACAACTGACTCGCGTTTTGAACTGTTCAGTTATTTACGAAACCTTGTAGTAGTTGGTGTCGCGTCAATATCTTTTTTTGACGTCTGCTGTAAATTGTATTCACCGTGTGTATTTAAATAACAATTTATAAATAATAACATAATTTACATTAACTTTATCTAAATTTATCTAAAAGTCAGGAAACATGTAAAATTTTGAAATTTATCATAAAACCAGTAAATAAAAATCTTAGTCGTGTTTATTTTATTCCGAATTAATGGTCAAGAGAATCGTAGAATATTTTTCAACTTTTTATTATGATCTATCAGTTAAAAATTTTTTGAAAAGTTTATATTCTGATAAACAGCTTTTTACCTAGATAAAAATATGTCTACCAACTATAGACATCTCGAATAGAGTTCACTCTAGCGTGTTAAATAAAGTGTACCTTACTTTCGAAAAAAGTCTACTAAATTGTTTGATATACAGGCTGTCTACTCTAAGAGGGCCCCTTCTATGTATCTCGCTTAATATACGTCGCACGTCAAAAATCTTTATATGTTTTTTGTTGCATTTTTTAAGGCCTTTATGCTCATAGAAACAAATTTGAGATCCATGGCCAACTTTGTGAGTAATCATAAAAAAACCGGAAAAGTACCGAAAGTTTAGGGTCGTTTAAGTTTTTTATTTTAAGAGATAGAGAAAACTTATTTTAATAAAATTTCATGGCAAAATTGATATCTTTCACCTGGTGTAAACAGATTTTTGAACTATCGTATGTAAATTGCTGCGCCCTCTACACGGGCAAAAAAAAAATTGTCATCGAAGTAGGCTATGGCCACAAAAAAATTGCTTGTTTTTTCCTCTTTCCTGCGATATACTACATGTCGCCTTCATCTTTTATATTTATTACATTTTTTATAATTTTGATATAAAAAAATATAAAAATGTTCGTATTGCTTGTTAATGTAGAAATTTGTTTTAAACATAACTACAAAAAAATTAATAAATATAATGTATTTCTTTTAAGCAAAATACAGATTTTCTTATTACTTTACTATAGTATTGGTTTTTGCATTAGAGAGAATTAAGCCTTCAACATTGTTCTTTCACAGAGAAAGTAGCTTACGCTAAATGTCGCAAGCTGTAAAAACAAATGTGTTACCCCTATGACCCCAGTAATGTAATCATTTGGCAAACTGTTTATTGTTATATGTAACTGTTGGCTTGAAAATTGTTATTTGAAAAACTATCATTTTGAAGGTGTTATAAAATAAAAAAGTGTATGTCATTTGAGGAAGAGGAAAGCTCTAAAAATTCTGTAAGTAGTTACAGAGAAAAAAGTGCCTCTTATAATGCGACATTCCTGATCAGACGAATTTAATTTTGTAACAAAGAATATTTTTATAAGAATATTAATTATTATAATAAAAAACTGGTACATATTTACGCATTAATTTTCGATAGCGATAACAAGGTACCTACATTTTACGTTTGAATTGAGGTGCTCTTAATTCTCAAAACATTAATTTAATTGATTCAATTGTTATTAGTTCAATAGTAAAAATAAGTAGTGCTAAATTATAAACAATTTTTATTTAAATTTAGATCAGAAAAGGTAATCTTAAAACTAAAAAATTCAAAAATATTTAATTTAACAGCTAATACTAGTATAACTAACACATACAAATAATAATAATTTAAGTAAGATGCTCAAACAGGCCACCTCGATTTCTGACGCATAGTCGGACCCTCCTTGGTACAGCATTTATTACGTTTCTTAGGATTTCAGGAGGCACCGAGGCACAAGCTTCTCTTACTTTTAACTTTAGATCTTCCACAGTTTCAGGTATACTATGGAAGACTTTATCTTTTATATAACCCCAAAAGAAAAAGTCAAGGGGTGACAAATCCGGAGAACGGGCTGGCCATTCAATGGGTCCATGTGTACCCAACCAGCGTCCTGGAAATTGTTGATGAAGGTAATTCTGAGCAATTTCCGAATTGTGTGGCGGTGCTCCATCTTGCTGAAAATAAATAAAGTTTTGTCTATTTTCGAGTGGCAAATCATCTAACAACTCGCTAAATTCATTTTCCAAGAATCTGCGATATCTGGCACCCGTCAGTTTACCATCATAGAAGTAAGGTCCTATGATTTTGGTATCAAGAATTCCTACCCAAACGTTTATTGAAAACCTCTGTTGAAATGCGGTTTCTCTGTGCCAATGTAAATTACCATTAGTCCATTTGAAGTGAATATTTCTATTAAAAAATCCATTATTAGAGAAGTTTGACTCATCTGACCACAGAATTCTTCTGCATATAAAAGGATCTTCCCTCCTTCTTTCTTGTAACCACCTACAGAATCTTAATCTCCTCGGTTTATCTGCCTCTCTCAAGTGATGCACTTTTTTCACCTTATAACATCTGAAACCATTTTTTCGCAATATTCTTCTTGCACTATCCTTCTTTACATTGCAGTTTACTGCAATTTCTCTCAAAGATGTATCAGTGTTTTGTTCATTTTTCCTATTCACATAATTTAAAATTCTGTTAGCATTACCTATGTTATTAACAACATTAGCTGATTTTATTCCCCTGTCCTTCTTAAAAGATCCATATCTTCGAAGGTTTTCTCGTAATTTTGAAAAAGTTCTTCTGTTGGGTTGGGCGGCATTTGGGAATTTATTTCTATATTCCGCCAGTGCTTGAGCAGAATTGAAATTGTATTGACAATACAACACAAACATATTATACTTCTCAATATTTGAAAATACCATTTTTATTAAAAATTATAGTTTTTTAAATAACAATTACAACAACAATTTTCAAACCAACAGATGACAACAATAAACAATTTGTCAAATGTTGACATTACTGGTCATAGCTTGCTACACTTAGCAAGCTGCTTTATCCGTGCAAAAACAATGTTTAAGGCTCAGTTCTCTCTAATGTAAAAACCAATAGTATAATAATGTAATAAGAAACTTTGTATTTTTCTTAAAAGAAGTACATTATATTTATTATTTTTTTTTTATATTTGACGTGTTTAAAACAATTTATACATTAACTTAAACATCACGAAAATGTTTATATTTTTTACATCAAAATTATAAAAAATGTAATAAATGTAAAAGATAAATGGGACATGTAGTATATCGCATTAAAGAAGAAAAAACAAGCAATTTTTTTGTGGCCATAGCCGACTTCGATAACAATTTTTTTTTTGTCCGTGTAGAGGGCGCAGCAATTTACATACGATAGTTCTAAAATCTGTTTATACCAGGTGAAAGATATCAATTTTGCCATGAAATTTTATTAAAATAAGTTTTCTCTATCTCTTAAAATAAAAAAGTTAAACGACCCTAAACTTTCGGTACTTTTCCGGTTTTTTTATGATTACTCACAAAGTTGGCCATGGATCTCAAATTTGTTTCTACAGGCATAAAGGCCTTAAAAAATGCAACAAAAAACATATAAAGATTTTTGACGTGCGACGTATATTAAGCGAGATACATAGAAGGGGCCCTCTTACAGTAGACAGCCTGTATATTGTTAAAAAATATGTCCCCAGTTAAAATAAAAAAAAATGTGAAAATCAGCCACTATACCTTACCTATACCTATACTGCTTTTTTCATTACCACCATCGAATTCGTCATAAAAACTCAGGGCATAATTTTAACACTGTATTTTTTAAACTTTCAATATTTTAGTCTCCAGTAATTCTGGATCTGAGATTTGACATTCTTCATTGACACTGTACAGAAATACAATTTTTTTAAACTACGCAAATACTTTACGTCGGGCGTTGACGACATTTGCTAAACGAATTTCTGCATAAACAGCATTTTAAGAAAATTACAACTTAAGTATTGTATTGTACCTTGTGGAGCCATTTCTTAGTTAAAAGTAAGCAAGCAATAATATAATTGCACTTTCTTTTTGTTTTACAAAGGACAGTTCTTATAGTAAGTTGTATTTCAAGCAAGTAGGAGGTCGAAGGAACCTCTATTATACTTGAAACTTGAAGCTTTTGCTACTTTTGAATTTGAGAACTGTCCCCTTGAAGCTGCAGTTCATCGTGGGACACTGTATCAACAAAAAAAGTGTACGGATGATATATTTTCATCATTAATATGCAAAAGTAAGATTTCAGTACTGGAAAAAATATTTATTTCCATAATTATTGTAGCTTATTATTTCTGTAACAAGAAGGTAGTGCGGAAAATAGCTTACAGGCATCTATAAAAGGACAATAAACCGGCTTTTAATAATGTCCTGTGCATTAAGCCCGTCGGCCACCATTTCATGAACTTGTTCCAGGATGTACCACCTGCTAAGCTATTAATCTCCATAAAACATATTGCACAAAATTGCATAATGAGACTTGTCGCATGCTGCAATAAATTCCTAGAAGCCGTTCACAAAGACTGCGCAAATTCGAGAACAGCACCTTAATAAAAATGTCGGGTAGTAATGGCTTTTGTTATATACGGCTATTGCAATTTTATATTATTAAATATAATATTAAAATGTTACCAAACTCTAGCCACTTATTTTTATGCGGTAGAATAAATTTCTCGTATCTCTCCCATTACATCAAACTAATGATGTTTATTCGGGTCTAAATATAAAATCGTGTTTGTATTAAAAACGTAATGCTTTGTCTGACACGCGAAAAAATATTGTATATAAAATTGTTTAAATAGTGAAAAACAAATTCGTTGTCTGTATTTACCTTTTTTTATTTAAAGCAATGTTTGTTACCATTCATTCATGAATATACTTTATAAATAGGTATCTGATTTTTGTCAATTTTTTAAATATTTCCCGTATTCGATAAATTGAAACTAATTCGTTCATTAAATGGATATTCACAGGATGTTCTGCTTTGATATGTGCAAGGACTTTCGCCTTGAATTTATCTATAAGTTAACGGACGTTGTTATAATCCATAATATATCATGTTTCTTGTTTAAATGGATCCAAATAGATATTCGATCCATAAGACAGAATTTTTGTTATAGTTTTGATCGACATTCTATTATGGATATACCTACCTAAGGCGTCCTTATTTCATTAACAAAGTGTCTCGAGTATCGACATCCAAAAGTCCATTCGTGTTAACTGAAATCAGTATACATAAAATAAACATCGATAAAATGTCCTTTTGGTTATCCAAATGAACATACACTTAAGTAAATTCATAAGACATTATTTTCTGTAGTTTTGAATGACATCCATTATACATTCAAGTGTTTTATTAATAAAATGAATATCTATAATAAATATAGGCAAAAATACCCCTTCTAGTAAAAGCGGTTTTGTCTGTAAACATGATTTTCTTGTGGATATGATCATCTCTATTTCTGAGTTCCTGAATACTTTAACTGAAAGCAAGACGTAACGGAGGATCTATTGGTAGGTAAGTTCTTGAACTGATTGAAGGTGGAATGGATGTAATAACTGGTCTTTTAATACTTTATTAACGGTACTTTTTGAAAGCCAACTTCTGTTGCTAGACGTTTTGTACTTACTTGAGAAATTTCTTCGACCCTTTCCAAAATTTGTTCCACTAGCTGAATAGTCGTACGTTGTCCACGATTTAATCTTACAGGTAAAAAACGTCCTGTTTCCCGAAGGCGTTTCTCCACATTAGCAAATGTTTTGTGATTTGAAATTTTTCAATTAGGAAATCTTTCAGCATATGTTCGAACACTAGCACAACAATTTCCGTACATATCAGTTTGTTAAGCAAAAATATAAATTGCAGCCATAGTAAAGAAGATATTAAAAAACAAAGTAAGCTAAAATTAAATGACACCTAGCTTGACACTGAACCTTTTAATTGTTACGGATTTGTTTCTTTGTTATATGGCACCTCGTACTAAACTGATCTAACTATCTTAAATTGATTTCTTAAACTGATTTAATTAATGTGTAAAAAATGCCAATTCTACTCGAAATCTATAAACTATATCAAAATTTTATAAAAGGCAAATAATCTTCCAAAATAGCGCTTATTTTTAAAAATATATTCTGTCGTCACTGGCGTACACACAAAAAAGTTACGGGAGAGTAGTTACAGTGACGTACAGGCATTAGAAATGTATATGTATTCTATATTTTCATTGCCCTTACATAAAAAAATATGAGTACCAAATTTGAAGTTTCTAAGAAAAACAGTTTGCAACTTATTTGAAAAAAACTAGGTTATCTGTTCCATATTTAGAAGGCTATATCTCAATAGGTGTGCACTTTTGTATATAGGTAAGTTAGGCTAAATAGTCTTATTTTCATCCAAGGAACCTGTGGTGAAGCGTTGTCCATCCTTTTCAGAGACACCTTGTATATGCCATTATTATAGAATAAAGAAAACGTCTATGAAGAAAACATATGAATACTTTCTTCTGTATATTGTATTCTGCAAATGTTGTTGGGCTATCATCTGTAACCATACCCGACATTACTTGAGTTAATTATGCCTGTCAGTATCTATTATAGACTTGCTATTTATTTTATAAAGTACCTACTTATGACAAATGACTATGCCTTGCGTATCCCATAATTTCTGAAACAGACATTTGTTTATTTATATATGATAGCAATTCGTTGCCAGTATTTGTTTCTACGCGAATATCAGAGCAATATAAGAACTTATATGAGGTTTCTTACAGTAGATAGCTAATGAGCCACCGCTTATCCTGGCATTTTTGCTTTTATTGCTTTCTTTTCTATTTCCTCTGGGTGCACTGTAACTGCGTCTCCGTTCCAAGTTCTTTATCAACTCAAATATACAGAAACTCCCACTTGCTTCGAGCAATTCTCTCCCGTCCACATATAACCTCTAAACTATCTCGAGTTTTTCGTTTAATTTTGAGAACGAGCAGTAAAGGACATTTTAATTATCAAGTTCTTCCAAAACGATTAATTTTTCAATTAACTTATGTTAAATTACGTATATAAATGTGTAGCTGTTCTCGATACTGAGCATCTAATAAGACTTAAAGTGCTTAGATGAAAAATAATTGTTATTGAAGTATTATATTGTAAAGAAATAAATGGCCGATTTCAACCTTTTATTTCAAATGCTCATATCTCAGCTTAAATAAAATTTGATTAATCGAAATAAAAATCATTAAAATTAAAACATTTTAGTCAACGAAAAACAAGTTTATTTATTCAGGTTGCATAAAATTCTGGAGCTCTACAGATGATGAAGTCGTTGAAGGCAATTTTGGTATCGTCTTAGTTGGTAAGGCATTTATCGCGCAAGAAGTTGTCTAGATGCTTGAAAAAGTCGATTGGAGAGAGGTCCAGCAAATATGTTGGATGAGGCAGGGTTTTGTTGCTCAGGTCGTTCAACTTCTGTAGGGTCGGTTGTGCGACGTGTGGGCAGGCATCATCGTTGAGAAGGATTGGACATTTCTGTTGACCACTGCACTTTAGTAGCATATCACAATCAGGTTGAGAAAAGGCTAGCTTTTTGTTTTGTGAAAAAAGCGAAAGTATTACCTCAAAACGATGATTTTTTTCTGATTTTCGTTCAATTCGTTGAGATTTTGCCGAGCGTTTTTGACAAGCCAAATTCTGCTGCTTCAATAGACTCGGATGCGCCTCGTCTATTAAATATTAGCCGTGGCATTAAATCTTATACTTTACTGCTTAGTTAAACAAATAACTTATTATTTTTTAATATTTTTTCTTCATTTCAAGGGTGAATTTTAGATTTAGAAGGCATATACGTATATCTAATAAAATTTATATATATAAAATTGTTGAAAGCTTTAGACTCCAAAATGACTAGTGTAACTATTTTTGTTACAGTCGAAACCTGTTTCCCTACAAGACAAATTTCCTGAGCATTATGTCGAAGGATTACATCCGCTGCAGAATCGCGTTACGTTGAACGAGATAAAATACAATTTAAGGAAATTTGAAATTTAATATGCTGATAAGGGTATTTAATTTCAGAGAGATTACAGAGTGTTATGAAATACGTAATATTTAGTACATGTTCTCGTTTTAAGTTGTGTATGACTTTGTATCAGTTTTTTAAATCCGTATAAAACTTACATATACAAGTAAACTTCACTACTTTGATTTATTATTAATTATGAAATTTAGCAGAAAAAAAAGTTTAAATCTCTATTTCCATTTCTGCTATTAACTGTATTCTCTAACAAAGCTATATCTGACAATGTCTCAGGAAATTGGGCAGTAATATTCGAAACAAGACTACAAATTCATCAAACTACTGTGCTAGTATGAACTGTTATGTAAGCCTTTATCGAATAAAATTAAACAGAACAAACTTAGTAACACGACATGTATATCCTTTCATTGGTAGTTAAACATATTTGAAAAATACACAAGCGTCGAAAACAAACATACGCTTGCATGCATATGGGATTAATCTAGAGATGCATATCTACAAAGCAATTTGCTCTTCGTAAATCTGGAATGCAGTATGCAGAGCAGCTTAGTCGAATACGGCGAACCACAGATCGTATTTTTATTTAGTAGTGTTAATTCAGAACCATGCATTTGAATCAAAACGAAACAAAGGAAATAATTTCCATTAAGTTCAATATGATAACCTTGATTAATGTTTTATTAATAATAATTGGCTTTAATTAACAATAATCAATTTTCAATTAATGAACTATAATGAGTTTTATATTGTTATTTACACATTACGTGAGTATTACAAACATTACCTACTAGTATTTATTGTAAGAATGATCTTACAACAAACTTTTACACTTACACTTACGAAGCTTATACCTGCACCTTAAGAGGGTGTTAAAACCAGGTGCGGAAAATTTAATAAAAAAATAAAATAAAAACAGTAGCATCATCTAAAGGAGCAGGGGTAAATGAAAATATAGGTACTCTATCTTTTAATGGGATGGAAAATTTTCAAGAAAATTACGTGTCCTCTTAAATATCCCAGATTGGGTTTTAATTTTATTTCAAACTTCTTTTAGTTCTGCGAACAGAAACTTCTAAAATAACCCCAAACAAAAAAGTTTAGTATATTTCGCTATGGCGATAGGTAGCCATTGAATCAGTCCACTATGTCCAATCTAATTTTATTCGCAAGTTTCATTTGGATATTCCCGAATTTGCAATGGAAAATGAGGAGGAACACTATCATGCATGAACCCCACACTATAATTGAAATTCAGTCTTTAAGTATTGACATTAAAACCTCTCTTAAAATGTTTATTTGATTAGGTAATATAACAGGCTGTATTCAATTGTCTCCCCTAGTGCCAATTAAATTAAGGCATTGTTAATGTCCGGCTTCGACAGTCAGCCCAGTACGTATTAAGAAAATTGAAAATTCCATCTTTCATAAATTATGCTTCATTTGTGAAAAGGATGAATGGTGCCAATTTAGGGTTGTTAGTGTTCCCTCTCAAAAACCCATCTACAAAAAGTTAATCTGGCATCATAGTCAAGTGGTCAAAAGTTCTTATACACGTTGGATGTGCTAGAGGTAGAGTAGCTGCTTTCTAAGGGTTCTTTGAACAAGGGGAGGGTTATGGGGTTTTCTTCCACTTTCTCCAAAGCTTAATCTACTGCCTCTGGTGTGAAAATAGATCTCTAGATTTCTAAAGTGGATAGAATTTTTACAAAATTTTCTCCCTTTTGGGGCTGCTGCTAATGGGGCGGAAGGATCTGGACCATTATTATAAGCCTCAGTATTCAAAAGACGAACTTCAAGTCCATTACCATCGGCACTTCCATGCCTAAAATGCATGTCTACTATTTTACAATACAAGCAACCAACAAAAATCAAAGAACACGGAGCCTTTAACAATAATGATGAATTTATTTATAAAGAAAATGCTTATAAAAACAAAAACAGTTTAGTTTTTTTTATAAAAATACATGATGAAGAATTAATTCTTATTTTGGAAGAATTCAAAGAATGATACTAGTTTCCGGAGATTAATATCTCCGTAAATCGTTTATTAAAAAAAAGTCAAATTCTAAGTTGTCACGTAGATTTCGTGTTGTTAGGCGCATACGGTCAATAAGAAATCACATTTCGTAATTTTTTAGGAATAGTTCGCCCTCTTGAAAACGGATAAGAGTAGGTACCTTTTGAATTAATTATAAATATTCATATACAGGGTGTCCCGAAATTCATGCAACAAAATTTGGTCATAGATTCTTAAGACAAATTTAAGGGACCCGTATTTCTTCTTTTTGCCAACTGGCCCCCTCTTTCGAAGTTACAACCCCCTGAAATCTACCCCTAAGAAGTTTTTTTTATATATCTCAAAACCATGTTGTACGAGAATCACTAAATTTGGTACACAGGGGTTTTATGACATGTGGAATCTCACAGTGCTACGCTTTTTGGCGAGAAACCCCCTTAAGACCTTTTTCGTGGGCCCTCTCATCTTTGGAACCAGAAAAATTTGGTCGCAAATTTGATTTTTTTTTTAATTATTAGTTAGCTAGAAAGCCATTGAATTTAGAAACTTTTTTGTCTCTTGATGTTTGTTTCGTAAAACGCAAAACGTTTTTGAGGAAAATGGCGAATCACGATATACATTCGATAACATTTTGACATTTTTCTCGAAAACATTGCCTTTTACGAAAAAAGTACAAAGCGGCAAAAAGTTTCTAAATTTAATGGCTTTCTAGTGGACTGATAATTTTCAAGAAATTTAAATATGCGACCAAATTTTTTTGACAAAGACAAGGGGGCCCACGAAAAATTGTCTTAAGGGTGTTCCCCGCCAAAAAACGTTGCACCATCAGATTCCACATGTCATAAAACCCCTATGTACCAAATTCTCATACAACAGGGTTCTGAGATATAAAAAAAGATTATTCTTTGGTGCGGACTTTAGGGGGCTGTAACTCCGAAAGAGGGGGCCACTTGGCAAAAATAAAAAATACGGGCCCCCTAAATTTGTTCTAAGAATCTGTGACCAAATTTTGTTGCATGGATTTCGGGACACTGTATTTACGAAAATTTCAATGTCGTAGAAGTACTGCCCGAAAAAAATGAGAATAATATGTTTGAACCTTCACTCCCAAATTGTCTTATTTATTATTTCCATATTCCTTGTTTAGATTTATTAGGAAATATCGTATATCAAGTTTGATCGTATTTGGTCAACCAGTTTAGAAATCATAGATAAAAACTGTTTTTTTTAACGAAAACTTATCACTATATTTCTCTTTTTTCATTATACATTTTGCCTTTAAAATATTTCTCTATTGTATAAAGGAAATAAGTTCAATGTACTTTTCCTTTTTCTTTTATTGATTTGATCATTGACAACTGCCACGAAAGCTTACAAACCAGATTAAAAGTAGCAGTTAATATTTGAAGTATCATTTATTCATTTCAGTATGACAGGTTTCACTGACCCTTACATTGGTATAATCTAGACAAATTGATTTTACTATTTAGATAATTATTTATTAGTTTGTCTATGGAATTATTTCCTTAACTAGGCATTGGGTATTACAAAGTATAACTGACGCAGTGAATTTTTATTTCAAACTCCTTAATTCTCACTACACAAAGCTATTTCGATTGTCAGTTGCTCTTTATTTTCAGCTTCGATAGACTTTGTATTTAGAACTTAACGTTCTCTGAAGTTCCAATAGGTACTATAACTTTGTTTAGTGCTGTTGCAGTGAACATAACAAAATGAGTGAAATTACCATTAAAGCTTCCATAATGTGGTGGCAATATAAAGGAAATATTTAAACAAGATTACTTCAAATTGTTAACTAGTTTGCTTAGTGCGCTAAACTAGTTTGTGTTGAATTTAATGCATTCTAATGATATAAATTTTACATACTATGCAAAGTATCTAGTAGCGTACCTACATATAAAGCTTAGGCATTTTTCAATATTGCAGGAATTTTTTTTACAGTTTTTTGTATCGGAGGATGAATATCGAGAATTATATACTTTTTTCAAAATTAATGTATGTTGAGATGAATCAAAAGTTTAAGTTTCAGTATTAGGATGAAAATAGATTAATGTTAGACAGTAATAGAAAGGTATAAAACCTTAATATAAAACGGACTTGTATTAGATTTAAGAGTTAAGTAATAGATTTGAAATTAAGATGACAATTAGATGCAAAACGAGTAGGAATTATTAAGGTGAGTCAGGAAATTGCAGCCAGCAGAGCGATACAGGAGACAGAGAAAGAAAAAAATTGACAAAAAGGAGAGTGAGTGGACGAAAAGAAGAAAGAGGACAGGAGAGAAATAGCAGAAAGAAAATTACTATTTAAGAAATCGTGGACATTAAAAGAAAGAAAGAACAATAGATATGTATGTATAGGTAATAAGTAAATGTTGGTTTGGAGAGTAGAAATAAGTTATCGCAGGATAAATAGGGACATTTTTAAAAAAGATTAGAAATTTATAATTTATTACGTCAATATAAAAATTTAAACACAGATTACAACAATATTATTTAATTTTTTTTAACAAAGTTAATAACAAGTAAAACCTATTTTGTGAACCGACTACTGAGATAAGGCCTCATGTTCTATTAAATTTGATGTCTATTATTTATACAAAATTGACATAGATAATATAATTGTCATTAAAATTATTAAACGTGAAATAGAATCCCATTTTAAATAAAGAATACTTGATATAAAAAAATAAATAATAATTCTTTTAATTTACAAGTTATATTTCAAAATCAAATTGAGTGATAACAAATAAAAAGCTAGCCTGGTAAGTAATAAAAATATATTTTCTAAATATAATAATCAAAATTTATATTATTTCCATTGACGCTGAACATTACATATTACATAGAACTACTACGCGGTTTTAAGAGTCCGTTCTGTACACTCCTCGGGTATCGCTTAAAAAATGGGGTAAACGCTTTCATACTACATACATATTACAATCTATTCTCTATATGACCTCCTCTCATTTCAAGACAGATATCCAATCTTCGCCTGACTTCTGTGTGGGCTGCGTTTATTAACATTTCCCAGTTTAATTCATTAAAAGCGTTCGTGATTTTTTCTTTCAAATAAATTATTTCTCGCGAAGGTGTTTTGTAAACCTTATTTTTTAACACCCCCCATAAAAAAAATCGAGTGGTGTTAGATCTGGTGAATTTCCGGGCCACTGAATAAGTCCATTAAGCCCAATTCATTTTTCTGGGAAAGTGTTATCTAAATATTGCTGCACAATCTTGACATTGTGGGGTGGAGCCCCGTCCATCGTGCTGAAACCATAGGTTTCTGCTTAGCTGCAAAGGCACACTCTCTAGAAGTGCAGGAACTTCTTGTAGGAAATTTGGGTAACTCATGTATGTTAATAAAAATGAGGCCCAATTAATTGCCTACCGATGATGCTGCATCGTACGTTTACTCCAAAATGACCTTTGTTTTGGACTGGATTTACAATGTGGGGATTTTCAATTGACCAGTAGTGTTCGTTGCTTGTTTGGCAAAACATTACTGACAAACCGACTTTAGTCCGTCCAAAGCACGTGCCGAAAAAGGTTCTGATCAACAGTTTCTGCATTTACTACAATTTGAGCTATAAAATTAAGTGTGTTTTCAATGTGACGCTCAGGCAATTTTGTAGTCATGATTTCCATTGGCTGATTTATCCAAATTCGTTTCCCGGCTAGCCTGCCGTGTAGAATTTCGGGGATTTTATTCGAAATACTGTAACAGTCTAGCTGTATTAACATTGCTTCTTACCCTTCGGTCAATTATTTAATTTTTCCGAACAGAAAATGCATCTTCATTTCATCGCAAGGTCGCCTCCAATCTTGTAAAGGATAATGAGGCGCTTGAATACCTTTCTCGATATATCTCTACAGATCCTCTTGAATTTCTTTGTGACTCGCCTTAAATTAGCAACAAATTAACTTTTTCTGAATGAGAAAACATTTTGTAAGCACACAAGTTATACGTTTGACGTACGTATTGAGTTGCACGTATTTTGTGACATTTATGCACTTTAAACAACGAACATTCAATTATTTTCCAACAACTACTTAATCCTTCCACCGCTAATGTGATTTTTGATTGATGACGTCATTAGTCGTTTCTGTCAAATCCCAAAGATAATACTTTTGATTGAAAATGGAACTTACCTCATTCCATTTAACACCAAATTTTATTTGAATTGTTTGTATCCTCACCGTCCCATTAGGGTGGCCCAAAAAAAACGAATAGGTATTTTTTTTGTCTCTTGTGAAAATTTTTTTAGAGGTCGCTCAATATTTTAAAAAATTTCCAAAATCGTCAAAAATTGATTTTTTTTTAAATTATTTTGTCATTTTCTAGATTGAAAAAATCTTGATTTTGAAAATTTAAAATCGATATTTTAATTTATAAGGGTCACTCATAATTATTTTAACTTTCAAAGTAGTGTACCTATGTTTTCGAGCGACCTCTAAAAATAAAATTCAACGAACAAATAATTTTTTTTATTGAATTTGATGAGCAAAAGAATAGAAATAAATCACGACAATTAAATTTTAAAAAATAAAAAAATTATAAATATTTGATACTCAGTGCGCTAGTAAATTTTACCTCGAGAAATTTTTTAAGTGTCTCGTGATTTACCTATTTTTTACTCAGTTTACTCTTTAAATTTAAATGATAAAAAATTTATTTTGAAAAATTATTACAGAACAACCTTAGGAAACAATTTTGTCTTTTTGTTTTTTTTATATGGGTTGTTTATGTTTATTCGTTTTCTAAATAAGTGTTATGGGTCTAGCGCAGAATATGGGTCTATTGCAAGCGCGCGACGGGCTTTCGCGACCCCGCACTTAACTTAAAGTAACATGGTTTTTCTGGTTATTACGCTGGGCTTGTGTTTACCGTTACCTATCTATAGTTGGTGTTCAAATTTTATATCCATCAAGGAGGCACTGTAAAATTAGATTTTTCAAAATGGTTGCCAAAAGTTTATAAAAAAGCGCAATTATTAGATAAAATTTTTGGTAAGCACAGTTTAAGAGAACTGAAACAGTTGTTCCCTTCGTTCTGCTACAATTCATTCCAGTATGAAAAAAATAGGAGATGTTCCAGTGTTTGTAGACGATTTAAGTAGGGACATATATTTTACATTTTAGATCGCGATACCATCATATAAAACATAAATAGTAAAATCAATTGTATTCAAAATTTAAGTCTCACAATATTAAAAAATAATCTCCACTCCAAATATGAATGTTTGCGTTTTTCAATTTTTAAAGCCTTAAACGAATCTTAACGACTTTTATACTATACACTTTTCAAGTAAAAAGAAAACATGTTGCTAAGGTGATTATTTCGAAGGAAAATTCTATACTAAAAGCTTAAGTACCTCTAAGTGCAATCAACTATGCATGTAAAAGCTGGAAGGAAGCAAACGTTTAGGTTTATTAAATATTAAGGAGAAAAAAAGTTTTCTTCATTCATTTTCCGTTTACGTTAGGTATAAAATATTAATGTATCAGGCAAAACGTACGTAAGCGGATGAAACTACCTCGCATCAATTAACAGTTCTATATTTTACATGGATATTTACTATCAGGGAGACCTTGCTATATCGATCGTTGGTGATTAATTATTGGATATAAATAGTTGTAGTTAAACTATAATATTAATCACGGTCCATATTTTTAGATTATAATTGATGTGTGTAATAATGTTATAATTCGGTCAATAAATTCAGTTATTCACGTAGGCAAACCATTTATCACTACATGAATTTATTCATTATGTGACTACAAATCAGGCTGATAAATATTCTAAACGCAACATTTAACCCCTTGCATATTCCCAACTTTAGAAAGTAGCTTAACAAATATTTATTATGTATTGCTTTCTAGAAGATTACGTTACTTTGACGTCTTTAATTTTTGTAGATGAGTCGTTTCCAAAGGTCAAATAGCTTTAACTCCTTGTCTCGATTATATTTATCTCGATTCTTCTGAACTTTTATTGCCTCCTTGTACAGTCAGTCAAAATATTCCCTTTCTCGTTCCCTGTATTGGTTTCTGCAACTGCTTATTTTTCTACGCTGTTATTCTTTAAATACATCTGTTTTCTTTTAACTACACAGTAACGTGTCTTCCAGTTTGTATAATGTAACATGTCTTTAAGTAAATCGTAATAGCTGCTCATCTTAGAAAAGGCCCATCTTTGATTTGCGTAGATGTTAGTAATTTTGTGTTTCCATAAGATCAACCCATATTGTCAGTATATCCTTTTATACAGCATAGAAAGGTCGTTGCCGGATATTTCTCTTAGTGTGTCCTTAGGTATTCTTTTGATATTCTACAAGGACAGACAATGGCATCTAGAAAGAGCTGGATGGTTAGAATGCGGTCTATTCTGCAAGTCGTTTGGTTATTTGGAATACGGGAACCATACCTTTCTACTGATTTTTCTGCTGTCCGAATCAAAGTGTCTACTGTCTGTCTTTATTACGTCTTATACTTGTAGAGACTAATGCTTTGTTTTCATCTTCATTTCTAGATTTTATTTTACTTTGTATCATCTGAATATTGTTTACCATGAGTCTAGTGATACCCCGTGAAATAATTTATTTAATTACTAAAATGTTTTCTGATGTTTTCAGGATATCAAAATTTCGATTTTGTCAATTCAAAACTCACATCTCTGTCAGTTTGCTGACCTTGTTTAGAGAAGACAGCGTTGCCATCTGAAGCTCCATAGAACTTTAGAATAACGTCTGCTTCCACACTGCTACCCACACACCAGAAATATCTTACAACTTGAGCTCTTGTACTATGCGAAATAACCGTCATCAGACCGTCATTTGTATTTTGTGCAGAGCAACGACATTATGGACAGGTACATCAAATGTGTTATGGAACAAAAGGACTGCACTAAAAGGTAAAACACAAAAACTTTCTATAAGCGCTATTGTAACATTATTAAACAGTATCTTTTATTTCTACGTATATCATATCGTAATGCTTTTCTGTTGTAGTTTTTTCTTCATTCTTTATTTTGGCTTGAGAATATGTAACTGTGTAATGTAACATGTACCATTACACAATTATACACACTACATAATTCCAAATTACTCAATTACACTTTACACAATTACACATTACATAATTACACATTACACAATTACACATTACACAATTACACATTACACAATTACACAATACATAATTACACAAATTCGAACTAAAATGTATAAAGATGCTTTCACCACAATTCTAATTTCTTTTTCTGCGACTTATAGTTGCTTGTTAGAAGTATGTAATAGTAAAAATAAATAAGTAATTTATATGTATTTGGATCTCATTGTTCCAAAATTCATTCATGTATTCATTAACTTTATTCTCCAGCTTGCAGTTGCTGAGAATATAATTTCCATGGTACGATCGGTAAAAATAAATGTGGGGCCGGTTTTGTATATGGAACAACGTGAGCAAGCTAAACTATTTAGAGGGAACCAGATCGATATTAAAAGTTTTGTTAATTTTAATGAGCATGTGACTGAAGGGGCTCACAAAGTACGTCGATAATTCATGTTGTGCCCGCGGCTGGATGTGTCAAGATATATAACAATGTTAATATTCCAGAGGTGCTATCCAAACAATTTTGTATCTAAACAGTTTTGCGTAAGTTTGCGGAATGGGCTGGGGTGAAATTTGACAGGCCTTAAGTATTAACTTAGTATGCTAGTATGCCTCTGCACAATGGAGGGATTGTACATACGTTTCAGCAGTAAGGTCTAAACAGTGTGGTTGTTTGTCGGGTAATATTTGTGCTTTTGTCTATGGTTCCTTACTATTTTTATAATATATCAAGAATTTTTATAATATATATATTTATACAGAATTTCTGGAAATGATGAGTAAAAAGTTTAGTTCTCATGACATTTCTTTCATTCTTTTAATATTAATTGAGTTACATAACCTCAAAAAGTACACAGCAATGTATGGAGAATATTTACTGTTTAAATTATTACCCACTAATTAGGTTGGAAAAAAAAATACAGGACCACAAAAAAAAATGAGTGGAAGATTCTTTGAACCAGATCAAATGGATTATATTTTTTAGGTCGCTAAAACCGAATCTGAAACCTGTTTTGCTCCTTTACGCCAACGTTATTTTCTAACTTCAAAAAAACAGCTTGAAACTATGGGACCCCACAATATCAATCCTTAAACCATATAACCCTATACTTTCATAACTCAATAACATTGAGATCGATAACCTATTACTCTAAAACCCATAACCTGAAAGTCTATAACTTCAAAACTCATAAATCTCAAATCCCAATAAACTGCAAACACAAAATGAGCAAAAAAATAAAAAAAACACAAAACTGAACCCCCAATATCGGAGAGTTTTAAATTTATAATTCTATACGTCCCATTCATAACCATAAACCCCATAACTCTGAAGTCCCATAATCCTGAAGTCGCATAACCCTATAACCCCAACAGCCTATATCCCCAGTAATCCAAGACCTCATAACCCTATAACCCAAAACTCCGTAACCCTACAACTCTTAAATGCGACAAAAAATACTTTGAGATGGACAGTTAAAACTTCACGACACCACATTATAACTCCATCACCTTTATAACCCTATAACTTCATGACCTTACGTCCCTAAAATACAATAGCAAATGTACTTGCACCCAAGACTTGAGTTCTGAGTGACAGTTTTGCGGTTTGCCGGTATCCAGAGCACGTCCACGCGGTGACGCTGGGCAACGGAGTTGTTCCGCTATCCGGCAGAGTTGTCACGATTATGGGGCTATAAGGTTGATTGTAGACTTTTGGGGTATAGGATTATAGACTTTTGGGACTAAAGAGTTTTCAGGTATTAAGTTGTACGGAGTTATAGGGATGTGGAGTTATGATATTAAATTGTACATGATTCGGAGTTATAATTGTGACATGCAATTTTCTTCAGGATTATGGAGTTTATGGATTATGAGATTATGAAGTGATAGAGGTGTAGAATTATGAAGTTAAAACTCTCCGAGATTGATATTGGAGTTTAGCTTGTAAGTTTTTTTGTTTTTATTTTTGCTCATTTTGTGTTTGCAGTTTTTTGGGATTTGAGATTTATGAATTTTGAGGTTATAGAGTTTCAGGTTATGGGTTTTAAAGTTGTAGGTTATCGATTTTAAGCTTATTGAGTTATGAAAATATAGGGTTATATGGTTTAAGGGTTGATATTGTTGGATTTCATAGTTTCAAGCTGTTTTTTGAGGTTAGAAAAAAACGCTGACGTGATGGGGCAAAACAGGTTTCGGATTCGGTTTCAGCGACCCAAAAAACTCCACTTCCACTTGGTCTGGTTCAAGGAATTTGAGTTAAATTCGAATCCAATGTCAGAATTGACTTAGCGAATCACCAGAATTTTCTAACATCACAAAATGCTTTAAAAACCCACAAAATCGACAAATCAGCATTTAAAATCAAGGTATGACTTATCAGCAGCTGAAACTAGTAGTCAGATCTTTATATTCCCATGTATCTTGATCTGCTGAACATGAATCTTAAGTTGTATTTGACTCATAAATCATTCCTAACCTTAAAAAAGCTAAAAAATCCACAAAATTAATAAATTAGCTTCTATGATCTAGGTGTGATTTTAATGTACAATTAATATATTGAAAGTATTAAAATGTTCCAGGCTGCCAAATTACTTGTACCACGCTCATGAAATGTTGTAGCTGTTTAAATAAGATTTACAGTTGCTCGAATTCGTCACGATTTTGCATTATTTAGAACTCCTGATTAAGTTAATCCAGTACAGGATTATCTCAACTGACAGCCACTTCTTTTTTATTCTGGTAAGACAAATCGGAGAAGCCTGATTGCCTTTTATGCCATACCAATAGATTTAAATGAACGTCTGGAAAAGCAGCTAATAATGTACAACTTACGTATTTGTAAAACAACGTTCAACAGCGAATTATGTTGAACATATATCAGTTTGTTGGTCTGTGATCTATACATTGTAGATAATTTTTTTATAAATTATTTACATTTTATTAATTTATACACTCATTGTTTATTTTATTTCTCTGAAAATGGCAAATAATACTGAATTGTTTTAAATAATGAATGAAAATTTAGGTCTATTTGAAGAATTATAGAATTATCAAAAAGTGTTATTGGATAATATTAATTATTGAAGACAAAATTCTCATGACTGTAAATCATATTTTCCAGTCTACGCTTTTTCAACAATATACTTAAGATATATTCTCCTGTAGCTTTGGTATAAAAAATCAATAATACAAAAGTATATCAAATAAATGTTATCAATAACTGCTTAAAATCATCTCGCTGAGAATTTAATCGAATACATTCTATTAAATTATTATAAATGAAATGCTCTATTTGGAAAGAAGTTGAATATTGTTGAAAGACTTTTTAAAAAATTATGAAAGTAAAACGAATTTTGTCAGAAAACAAATGGAAATTGTATAAGCAAATATTCAATTAAGAAAAAAACATTTTTTTTAGGTATCGACATGATAACAGCTTCGGAAAAATCACCTACTTTTTAGCAATACTTTATATAATAAACATTTAAAATTAAATTTTTTGATAGAACTATTTGTTGAAGAAAATATTTTATAATATATTTTCACTGAAAATAATCTGATAAGTATTTCGCCGTTTTGATATACCTAGTTCAGTAACAAAGAAACAATTTATCCTACAATAAATTTAATACACTGAAAGGGAGTTTTGTAAATAATACATACCTGGATACAGCTTTAAGAAAAAATGAAATCTGTAGAAGTCGTTTTTCTTGCAATATATTTCTCACATTAAGCTCACAAAGTTTAAGGCTTATCGTTTTTGTTCTCGGTTTTCCTTTATACAAGTTTCTATTTGATCTACTTAAAAATGTATTTGAAAGAGATATCTTGAAAGTAAAAACCCTTTGAGCTGGCGAAATACATAAAAAATATCGCTGGGAGAAAATTCTGTATTAGTTTCATTTCTTGCAATAACATTGACATGGACGTGACGATTTTTTGTAACATCAGATGTGAACAAGACAAATATATATATTTTTTAATTTAAGAATGTGTATTGACACTTACCTTGATAGGTGTCCGTAGCATCCTTATACTGGGTGATTCAGAAACATTTGAATTCGTCAAAAGCAACAACCTTTGTCTAAATAAAATACTGACATTAGTTATTTCCAGAAATATATTTTATCTTGAAAATTAAAAGGCTTTCGAACAAAACTATTAAACATTGGGCTTTTGAGGAGTTAAGTGCGTAACCAAAATTTTGACACTTATTTCTGAGATACCCTGTACATAATTTCATCGATTTTGAAAATTTTGAAACTTTACTTATTCAGGTATAACATATGTCAATCAAAAAATAGCAGGTGATCCATTAGTTAAAATGTCTCTCCTTTTTTTATATAAGTCTGTTCATAAGAAGGGTGATTTATGTAGACGGCAAAAATAAAGGTACAGCAACGGATGTAATTATTATGTTATAACATTCTTAAGGAGTAGAAGTTGGTCTTGTTATACTTCCGCATCACGGCCTTATTTAACAAATTCGTTCATGTCACTGATGTAAATTAGTTTCAGAACAAATTATAGTGCCAAAGACAAGTGTCAAGTGTGTCAATTTTTTAATTTATCATATAACTACTACATACTACAGTACTTTACTGTTACACTAATCCAAAGTTAAAATATTGCTGAGTTCTAATAAATTATCATGGGCATATGTTAAGGAACGGTTGAATGCAACAGAAATAATTGGGAAAACAGAATAGAATATTTTTAAGTTTTCGAATTTTTGGCGGATGCGCCCGTTCAAAATTTTAAACTAATTTATCATTCGGTTAACATTATGAAGAAATCTTATTGTTGCTTATTATAGAATTAGTGTTAGTGCCATTTTGATACGTACTGACGCAAATTCGTTCACATATTATTCAAGCTTTCCTAACAACAACAAAGACACACAAAACAAAAATGTGGTATTTTCTCTTGATCAGACCCTGTTTTTGATAGGTTTTTGGACTCGTTAAACACTAATTTGAGGTTAATTTAACTCTGACACCTACCATTTTTGGCAAAATATCTGCTAAATCTTCACAAGATCCTGGATTCAGATCTTCTCGGTACAGATAAAGAAATATTCTTCATACTGCCATAGTTTTGTTGAGTGTGCTATTAGAACTGAAGCACATCTATTATCATTTCTAGAACTACTTTCAAGCTTTGTTTTGAGGCGTCAATGAATAACCCTCACTCATTGTCTTTGCGATGAGCTTTAACTCGATTATTAGACCTCTAATGTCGGAATAATACACTGACTTACCTTCTTGAAGAAAAATATTTAAGAAAATTAGCTTCGTAGAAGTTTTGGTTGCTGCAGAAATTTCTCTAACTAAATATTTAGTCTCTTAGTAAATGTACGTTGCGAATGAGACTGTTTAACTTACTCTGATTATTATTATTTAACTTACTCCTTTAAATAATGGAATTTATTAGAGTAATTAGTAATTTTTAAGTACTAAATACTGGCAGAATTAGTAATTTTTATTTATATCCCTTCCTGTCATTTTACGTGTTTAATGAGTTTACCTCAATTATGATAATAACTCATTGTTTCACATTTTCTACGGAGGTTTTAAAGCGAAATATCTTGATGCGAAAGTTTTGAAGTTATCGCTGCACATGCATTTTATGGACTCTTGCATAATTGATTTTAAGCAGAGTTTTGTAAGTCCATAGACCTAAATTTTAAGACATCAAAGCAAAATTACCTGACAGTTAAAGCTTCTTTAGCAGGAAAAGTTGAGAGAGAAAACTTAATAGTTTGAGATTATAATAGTTCCTTGGAAACGGAAAACTGAAAATGAGGTATTTAAATAACTTTATTCAAGTATGAACTACTAACGAATGAATGCACAAAGTAAATAAAAATTAAGAATGAATTAATTTTTTACAGGTTTGTGCATTTACAATGCCATCATTACGATCAAGCATATCAGTGTATAAATAAACTAATAGCAAATAACATTCTTATCACAGTAATTCAAAACACATAGAATAATAATAATAATAATATGCCCAAAAAATCGGCATTCTGTGTAAATATAGAAAGTACTCACATTTTAGCAAAGTACTTTATTCGCTAGATGTAGGTAGGTACTTTGTTTTCTTAAAAGTAGAAATTACTCTTAAATTTTCAGTTATAGTAATATTGCCCCATATAAAATAAAGAAATTACAAACGTAAGTGGCTATCTTTTCCCTATACTTGATAATATAATAAAACGGGACTCTAACCTCGACTATAACATAAAAGTTAAGAATTTTAACGGCCAAACTGCAGGTGAACGCTGATAGTGCTCGTTTACTCTCCACGTCCGTGTATCTTTAATACGACTTCTCTCTGAAATATATTAAATCCTAAGATTTTATTAGCTGTCGGGCGACTGACATTTTCATGCTAGCAAATTTAATAATATGCCATAAGTTGAAACAAAGACCTGTCAATCAATACCCGCCCTTAGTACACGATGACGAGAGTTAAATATCCAGCCTGTGGCTTCCGTCCATAGGCGTTGGTATAGAGCGAAATTAGGCATTTAAAAAATTTAGAGAAAAAATTATACTCTCATTAAGACTTAGCGACTTTCTTTGGAAAGAATTTTCTTTCGGGTGATCTATTTATTTAATTTCATTTGGTATTCTGACAAGTATTTCTGCACTTTTGACAACTCAATTTTGAAATATTTATGAGGGTACTGGTTTGGCAGAAAGCACATTTACATTCTATAGATTGAAATTCAAATTCAAAGCAAAGAAGGATATTATAATTTTTTAGAAATATATTTTACAAATATATTTTTCTAATTTTTTATATTTCTTTAGGATTGCGAAGTTTCTGATTCTCATTAAATACATTGCACAAAAATAAGTTGCTTAGTGATCATACGAAGTTTATTAATATCGAATATTTTGTATTCATGTCCAACAAATACAAATGTTAAACTATAATCAGTGTTTATGAATACAGTGTATTGGCTACAAGACGACTTAATTCAATTTTCAAATATTTTTTGAAATCTGAATTCGTTTCATGATTAATTACTCACAGTTTTCTAAATAAATTATAATACAAGAAATAAGCTTTAGGTTTCTTTTGAGTTTTACGTTTTTTTAACCTTTGGCAGTATATCATTGGAAATTATAAGAAGGATTACAGAATTAAGTTAAATAAAGGATATTTTTGTATTTAAATTAAATTTGTAATGATATAAGTATTAAATTTGCTGTATAAAACGTCTCAACTGTCAAATGTGACAAAAATTGAATTTGCACATTCAATAACTATTAAAATCCACCCGTGTATTACAAAAATGTTACAAAGAATACTAAAGAACCATTTTGTAATGTTACATACTACTAACTTGATTGTGTATAAACGGCATCCTAGTTAGGAAGTAGAAGTACGGATGTTTTTAATGAACAAGGAAAGTCTTACAGTCCGTCTTAGTCTTGATGACCATACTACGGAACGTTTCTACTACACAAGAAGTAGACAATACATCTGACGCTCTTCAAACAACCGACGTGAGTGGTACTCTGATTAATGTACCGTAGTATTAATTTTTTAGAATCTTCCCTCCACAATGGACAAAGTCAAGATTGCCATGGAACCAGTGCATATTTATTTCAACTAGATTTCTTCAGTCACACCAAGTATACCTACGGGGTGTTTCTAAAATGTGGTGCTAGACAAAAACAGGAGATTGAAAATATGATTTTTAGTAAAAGGTTTTCTATGAACACAGGTTCAAAAAGTTTAATAAAAAAATACGATTTGATACATGCATACTGTTAAAAACATTTTAAATAACTCAACACAGATGGATAAGATCCAAATGAAACTCGGTACGAATATTTAAATCATCAGCTGCAATATTCTTGTTCAAAAACAGCTTTTTCCCATTCACAGTGTCAGTTTTGTCATCTCTTACAATTTCAAGGGAATAATTTTCCTGAAAAAGCATTTAAATAGTATACGAATGTACACTTGTCCGCTATTGATAATAATAATCTACACCGTTTGCGGAAAAATTAGCTGTAAACATATTTAGGTTTACAGTGATGATACAAAGTTAAAAAATAAATAATGACCCTCTTCTTCCGATTATTGCAACAAATCTAATTATTTAAGTTGAGCTTTATTTGGATTTGATCAGTCGTTTTGGAGTGATAATAAAAACAATTTTCTCTCCAATAAATTCTGTTCAATTCGCAATTCATTTACCATCCCCTTACGAAATAATATTAGGGCCACCAATGATAACATTTTAGAATATGGCCGTCGTTGAACGCTTCCATTCATTTTATCATATTTAAAGCAAGTAATTTTAAAGCTGCAAAGAACAGCTTTTCACATTTTTTCACCCCTTTGTGTGATGTCGTGGAATAAATCAGACATCGTGAAACAAAGGAAACAAACCAGAGGATGGAATTTTTTATGAATCAAAACTGCAGAAAATTTCCTGAACTAAAGAATTTATATAATAAACGATGATGAGAGCGGGACTATGCTTTTGTGTACGCGACGGTGAGATAACAAAGGTGGATACTTGTAACACAATAATGAGACATTTATGTATTTAAATTCGTTGAATTAATTTATTTACTAATCTAATGGTTTTGTTGACTAAAATAAGTACAGAATTAACCAATTAATTATTATCGAAGTAACAAAAATCCTTCGAAAAGTTATATTACAGTGCCACAAGTGAATGTATTTAAAAAATTAGTAAAATGAACCTTTGCGCCAAGTGTTATCTTTATGAAAATTGTAACAAACCCCAATCAATTTGGCCATATCCGATGAACGAATGTTTTTCCCATGTTAATATTGTCTGAGCCTAATTTTGTATTTAATGTAAGTCTATACTAATATCAGGCGAACAGTTTGTCTGTTATCAATCGGCTATAAAAGCTGAACTACGAGCATGAAGAGACAGAAGTGTTGATCAGAATTCCTTAGCACGAAGTAAGTTCTCGCTCCTTGGTATTGGCTTTCTCACCAAGGTACCTCTTCTTTGCAGCAAGACGTTTATTAATTATTACAAGGTTCTAAGTCTGTCGGTCAATATTCATTAAAAGGTCATCCAATAGCTACACGAAACACGAAGTTATTTTATATTAAACGCGTTTGTACGATACGAACTTTTGAGAATTGAGCCTGTTGGGATTCTGTGCAATGTATTCACTTCAGGAGATCTAGTATGGTAGTAAACATTTCTATTGTATCCAGTTGTTCACAGGCCAACATAAGAGAATTTTATTATATTGAAAGTTTTAGACAAGTTTACGAAAGCTGAAAAGTATCTGTTACTTTAAGTTCCTACCGTGAAATCGTTCAATCATCCTATTTGCCTATTCATTTCATATACAAGATGCCAGGGAATGTGCGGTTTTCGTTTTAATTAGCGTTTGTAGGTATAAAAATGAATAATTTTGCAAAAAAAACTTTTGATAAAACTTTATAATAAACGAGATATTTACATTCATGGGAAAAATGTTATGCAAACAATTATTATATTATTGTAGTTCTCCATTCTGTGCAAAAAATTGCAACTGTAATAATCATTTATTGAAAGCAATTTCGTTAAATTCCACAAAAATGTATATTGCTTTTATTGCAGTAAAATTTAATAGTATTGTTTTACTGAATTCCGCAATTTATATCTACCTCTGTGTCTGTAACGGAAAACAGTGTATGTTATGCAAATATTTACTGAAACATATTTTACCAAAATTTTCTGTATTTATTTAAAATTCTTTGGAATTTAAAAAAAATATAGTGAGTAGAATTAGTTTTAGTTCTGTCACATAGGAGGATGTGTTAAATGTTGTTCTTGATATCCATCCTTGTTGTGATGGATACCAATTTTGTTATGGTGAAGTTATGTAATTTTTTTTATGTGTTTATATGAGCGCCAAATTAATTTTAAATTTAGTTTTAGTGTAACCTGTAATTTTGAATTTTTAGTGTAGTGTTGGTTGTATACCTTTGCCCTGCTAGCTTTAGACCCTGCTCAGTAGTCGGTTCAACTCAAACTATTATTATTCCAGAAACCATGCAAACTAATAACTTAAAACAATAGATGTTTAAATTAATTTATTAATATTTATCTAGTATATCAATATTTCAAATAAGAAATGTCACACAAATTATCAAATATTTTGAAGTTCTTACAATGTTTTGACCACTTAAAACAAGAATTTATTTCGATCTGGTTAAACTACTGTATTACTGGTTGCTTTTTGGACGTAATTTATATTTTCTCGTGTAATTTCTTGTTTTAATATGTTCCCCTGTTCCTCCTTATATCTAATCTTACTATATGCAAATTTAAATAATTGGCCAAAAATTTTTGATGATGCTTGATATATCACTGACTTAAATTTGTTTCAAATGATTGATTTTGAATTTATCAAGACTTTCAAACGAATTTTACTGTTAATTTGTGCACAAACTGTATACGACAATTAAAAAAAAACATTTCTTATTTTTGGCACTTGTAGCCGCGAAATGTTAGTGATATGTAAAGACATAATAAGTTGTAATCATCTTTTACACCAGTGTGCGAATAGTGTGTAAATTATTATGTCTAAAGTACGCCAAAATATGTGGATTGTAAAGTATTACCTGATGAAAGTAACAACAGACCAATTAGTCTAACATGTGTTCCTTGTAAGCTAATGAAACAAATTATGATATCATATTTTTATTAAGCAATAGCGTTATACCAACTACTCGACATGGTTTGTTACCCGAAAGTACGTCGAAAATTACTATCATGGACATAATCTTTCCTTAGTAATAGGGAATTTGTAGTGGGGATTGGTGACTGTCACTCCGAAAAACAAGATGTTTTAAATGGTGTACTCTGCCAATATTTAAATTCGTATGACCCAATAAGCCTTAGAAACTTGGAAATTTGATTCTTTTCAGCAGGAATGTACCATTTCCGTATGTCATTCCATAAATATTATTAAGAAAAGTTTTTCTCAACGAAAAACTGAATAAATGTTTACAATTTCAATGTTTTAGGTCTACACTTTAATTTCTTACTTGATCTTAGATTTTTCTTTATTAAAGTGATTTTTCTGTAGACACCGCGCAATATTGTAAAGTTTTTCATAGTGAAAAACTGAATTCAGGGTGTGTCTGACTGCCTTAAATTTAACAGACGATATAATACATTAAAATAAACAAAAAAACCTTATGTGACATGGGTAAACACAACCATTTCCGAGAAAAAAATTACCAGTCTCCTTGATGTACAAAAGTTCGATTAATTAAGGAATATTGATATAACAGTTCAGAAAATTAAAATGCATAGCTCAATTTAGCTATGCATTTTAATGCAGGAAAATCTAAAGAATCTAAATATGTAAAGATCATGCAGAACATCAGTATTTTTAAAATAAAAATTCACAAAGGTTCAGTTTGACATTTCCATGGTAACATTTCTTTTGTTTTCACGTTTCACAAAATCGAGCTCAAAGTAGCTAGTCTCTCATAAATTTCTAAAGCAGTAACATAGTCAGTTTAGTGCCTAAAATAACAATTAAATATCAATAAAAATCAATAAGTTTGTAGAAATTACCTATCCAGCCATTTGAAACGTGAAACATCAGTCACAGCAAGCAATGTTAAACGTCAGAATCACACAGTGTCCATACATGGTTGAAATCCCGAAAAGTTTGTAATCATTACTATCAGTAAACATAAAATTCAACACTAAAATCTGAACAAGTTAAAAGGTAGTGAAATAAATAAAGTGGAAAAATCAAAAAGTGTAGTGCAGTGGCGGCTGGTAACATTACAGTGGATTGCAGTCAGAACGAGCTTCTGGACGTCAACACCGAATTATCTACGACATATATCAGAAAATGGATCCATCGCACTTCCAGAGTTGAGGAAGAAAGCAACATAGCGACCAAGCGCATTGTGAGTTGCATGCGGATAAAGTTTGGCCAAATTGCACTTTCAAACATTAAATTCAAATAGTAAATACATAAATTTAAAAATTTAATCGCATATGCATATCTTCTCGGTTTCTACTAATTCTAAATTCAATTGACAATGACTAATGTATCTATTAAGTAGTCAAAAATTGTTTAATAATACTTATTAAGTTAATTACTATGCAACAATAGCTTATACAAAATGTTCCGCTTCTGTTTTAACATTGTTGTTTCTACATTTAGCTGGTTAAACCTAAAGAGTCTTAAATTTTAAGTAGAAACGCAAAGTTTCGCAGCTTTAACGTAGTTAAAGCGTAATGCTGGAAGATGAGTAATAGGTTATATTAGAAACAAACTAATTCTTGGAAACTTTTATAAAATATGGACTAGATGACGTAAACTTTTGTAGTTGATTACGGCGTCGAGCATTATTCTATATTAAAGTAGCACTTAAGTAGAGTAAGTTCTGCTGGTACGCTGAACCGAGAAATAATTATATACACTGTGTTATATATATACTGTGTTGTAGTAACAATTAAACTTTCAATTGAATGAACATTTCGTTGGAGGAGCAAAAGGTAAAAAATATTCTTTATTACAGCTTTGCTCCTTTAATTTTCTTAATGACTATGTGATTTTCTGGTTAAACAATTTCGGGATTGGTTATTAATCCATCGGTTTAGATTCCTAGACGTTTCGACAGACTATGCCGTTCTTCAGAAGAAATTCTGAAACTGGAAATTAACACCGCTATGCATAGTCGATTGTCAGCAACTTGCAAAGTTACCGATGATTCGCTGGCAAAAGAACGGCACATAGTTTGCGTTGCACAGGCTACATTTTATTGACAGAATCAATGAGCTAGGCCGTCGTTTTGATATGATGGATTTTATCCTTGTAATATTATTGGCATGTTTAAACAATCCTAATTTATGATTGAATCTACTTTATTCATCGCATCCAAATGATGAATGAAATCGAATCGACTATGTCGACTGAACATAGCCAGTCGTTCTCCCATCGTCGCTGGAAGAGTCATAGCGATTTAATCATGCGCAATGCAGTCGATATAACTCGTGGCATTGGGAAATTCGCAATTTTACAAAATTGCCTGTAAATTTCTTGTAAAATTTCGCCTATATCCTGCAATTTTGTATAATTTCGTTCAATTCGTCCAACGGTTATTGTTATTACACTACTAATCGTAACTTTAATGGTGGATTCCATGTCATAAAATAACAAAAATTCTTATAAACATGGGTCCGGAAATCCTTGGTTTTCAATATATGTACATGGCGTTGAAATTACAAATATATCACATTTATTTAAATATTTTTAAAGATGCTTACCGTAGACTGTTCAAACTTTGGCCAATCGATTACTGATCTAACTAATTATGGGCTAAAATTTGCAGAATTGTTACATAAATATATTAATATTAACCAGTGGCAAAATTACCTACTGGGAAACATGATCATTATGAATATAGTTGAATAAATCGAAAATAGTTTCAGGACTATTCGTCTCACAATAAAAAATATTATAGGAATTTTTTTTTGTAGGACAACTTTAAATACAATGTAATCATCAGAACTCAAAAAAAAATATTTGACTTAGCAATTTGAATTGTTTTTGGAGTTACTATGCTTTAGAAAATTAAAAATTCGTACGTCACAATTTTTTTTAAACTTTTCGTAGGTATTTTTTAATTGTTATAAATTTTTTAGAGCTATTTTCGGATTGTTCAACTGTCATGGAATTATTTTGAATAAAGAAGTAATGGCTGAAAAATGACTCGTATTTCGAAAATAATTAAAGATAAATAGTTGTTCCCAAAGAAAAACAAAATAAAAATCTAGTAAGCACGTTTTATTAATTACAACTACTTTCTGTGACATTAATTTTCACATTTTCAGACTGTAAGAGATTAAAATACTTATATCACGAAATTTCATTGAGATGTTAAATTAAAACGTCTATATTTATTTTATATTTTCAATTAAGCACTTTTTTTACATATTCAGGATTAAAAGTATCTATTTCCATAAGATTTACAATATTAAAATAATTTTTATTTATTTATATCGGGGTAAATGAATTTTATATATTTTACGAGTTCATAGTTAAAAAATATTGCAGTTGGAAATATTAGTTGCTGACACATCGTTGATGGCTAGTGTCAATTTCAGGGTTATTCATTGTTCCCGAATATGGTTATAAATGAAACAATATTTATTTTATCCGACACTAAAGTCAAATCTATAAAACATTTAAAACCTGTCAGTTACGGTGTATTTTTACAGAGATAGAAATTAAATATCACGTGTTTATATTATCACAGATGTGTTTGATTATAACACAAAAAATGGCATTTACATTAATTTATCTTATAAAGAAAAACACTTGTAGAAAGGAAGGTTACATTATGTAGTGAAATGTAGTGGCGTATAATTATAAAATGATAGTAGTTTTTTTTAAAGGTAACTTTAGAAAATTTAAATGTTTTAAAGTTATTTAGTTAATTCAAATTATTTAAAAAAATATTCTTAAATTTTTATTATATGCAGGATGCCCGTTTTTTCAAGCTCCACCATTGGGATGGGTCTCGGTTATCTTGAGAGATACAGTATATGTTAAATTAAGACAAATAGAATTTAAAAAAATAAAATAAAATTCCGATTTTCGTTTTTATTTTTTCAGGCTGAAAAGGAAACAGAGACAAATTATTTATTTTCACGAGAAATGCTTTAAAAACAAATCATCCAAATATTATTATAAACGAGATTTTAACTTTGTGCTAATTTAATCGACCTTGTACCTCTTAATATAACCGAGATTGCATTGAGAACGGCTCTAAAAGCGAGCATCCTGTATACATACCCTTTAATACAAATGTCTAAAAATATGTAGGTATTTTAAAGAAATAATTCCATAGAAAATAATTATGATTATAAAGTAATACTGAAAGAAATTAAGTCGCATTAATTAATAATTTCTACATTTTAAACATTGTAAATAGATACTTAAATGCTTATCGATAATAAATTGTACTTAAGATTTAAAAGCTTCAGAAAAAGCAAAAATTTGAAACAATAATAGTAGTATAGCAGTGGGGATTCATAGCCACTTCAAGGTCACTCCAGGCTGCC
>NW_019416696.1:321298-338721 GCF_000390285.2 Anoplophora glabripennis | reverse complement strand
ACTTTAGAGTTGATTAGAGAGTATTATGATCAAATAATTAGTCGAGATAGATGGCCACCACGTTCTCCTGACCTTACACCCCTAGACTATTATTTATTTGGTTTTTAAAAAAATTCAGTAATTGCTCAATGGTTACACACGATTGAAGAACTTCAAGAGGCAATTACAAACGAAATTAGGAGTATTCCACAAATTGTTTTACATAATGTATTTAATAATATGAAAAGAAGAATTAATACCTGCTTGAACAACAATGGACATCATATTGAACATTTATTGTAAAAATATTGATATTTTTATGGATTTTATGTAATTTTAAGGTAAAATATTCAATAAAATGTGAAAAAATCCCAATTCCTCTGTTATTACATATTGCATGTAACTGTTGTTTATTGCTCTCGGTCATATAGACAATCCTACGGTCTAACATAATCAAGCACTTCCAACTGCTTGCATTTGCTTGAAGCAAACGTTTTTAAGACACTTTTGCTGAATTTCGACAACTAACAAAAATGTTCAGCGTAAATTTTTGGGCTGGATCGCTTGCTCTGGATATTCAGAAGTGTGAAAGCAGTAGCTGCAAAATAGTCGTCTTATAAACATACGGCAGTTTGCTTGATGAAAAACAGCAGGTTGCAGCTTGCAGCGTATCGCTGTATAGCTGAATCGTCTTAGATGCCAGGAATGTTGCCACAATAGTACTTCTCTTTTAAAATTAACTCAAAACTTTTTAAAAATAAAATCGCTGCAACACTTAAAGTCGTTATTCAAAATTAGCTACATCAAACTTTGATTTAAACGTTTTTCTAATTGTAAATGAAATAAGAATTTTGGAAAAGTTAGGCTAAACCTACATCTGATTCTGTCATCCTCTTTAATAATAATAATAATAATAACATTTACTGATCCATCAGTATTGCTTAATTTGTGAAATAACTATTTTTGTTAAATAATTGATATTTTTATTATGAATTTCCATTTTGACAGTAACCTAATTTATTTGACGTTTGAACGTAATTATTTGTTTACCATTAAAATCCCTCAACCTGCGCTCATGATTCTAGTATTGGTATCAAAAACTGGTATGCCGTACATCAAAATTCAGTATGAGGCGGCACGGTCAATCATTCTCGATCACCCTGTATACTCGTTTATAGACTCTGTTACATGAACGTTGATCTATCTTCTATCTCTGTCAATTGCACTTAATAGAGAATAGGGAAATGCTCTATTAGTAGGTGTAAACGGACCTACGTAGTACTTGATTTAGCCGTCATTAGAAACGCCATAGCATAAGCGTACGGCTGGGGTAAATTCCGTGGCTATAATATATTTTTAAATTAAAAAAAATACAACCGAGACGTTTTAAAACGTTTTAATAATTAAAACGGATCAAAGTGCTGCTTGTAGCAAACCGTCTATTGCTCATAAAAATAATACGATGTTATGTTTTATTATCATTAATAATAATAAATATTCAATAAAAACAAAAAAGAAACTAAATAATGTCAAAACGGGATCTTTACACATATCACATATCAACTTTTCTACATTTTTCCAAATCTTCAATGATATCAGCGTAAACCAAATTATTTGTTATATTTTTCTCGATACCAAGATTGTCTAAGTTTGTTAACTGGTAATAATTTTTTATAATTTTTAATTTTGAAAAAGCACATTCTCCACTGGCCACAGACACAGGAATGGCTAACAAAATCCTTAAAGATACTACGATGTTAGGGAAATTTTCGCTCAACTCGTTGATTTTTAAATAATTAATAAAAGCACAAAGACACGCATTCGGGGTCAAAAAATGTATTTTTCAGATTTTTGAGCAATTTCTGAAATTTATAAAAAGTTAATAATAAGTCTTAAAATGCCGCCTGAAACATCTGCTTCGCTGTTTCACCCCTTCCCCTGGCCCTGAGAAGTGCAATCGTTCAAGAATTATGTTTTAATTTTCTGACAACTGAACTTCGATGGTAATTAATTTACTTACTAGCTACACTAAGTCTGGCAGTCCTGCTTACAATAGATCCAACATTTGGTAGCGATGCCATACATTGATATGTTCCTGTTAGTCTTTGTTCTTCGATGACGCTATTTATGTACAAGGAACCATTGGTAAGTTGCGATCTGTAATGAACAAATATGAGTTTAGATATCTATATTACCAAAGTACTATAGACTTTTGTTAGAATAATGAGAATATATACTTATTTATTTTTATAGTAAAGCTTTTTTTTTTCGAAAAGAACAAATGAAATACATTTTATAGTTTATGCAGGATGTCCCGTCCATGTTTCAAAAAAACTTGCGTGCAAGTTCCTCATAGGAAAATAATGGGGGTAGTTCATGTAAAAATTTTTTCTTAGATGCCTGTTTTCGATATACAGTGTGTTGAAGTTGTCACTTTCCAAATGGTTTTCCTTAATTATTTTTAAATCGGCTAAAGATAAAAATGTCAAAATTTGTACTGAGTAAACATCAACTGTGCGTTAAGAATAATGTGCAAACGGTTTCTTTCTGAAAAGCAGTGTCGCCGATACAGGTAATTGAAGGGGTACAATTGACGAAAAAATGTGTTAAAAGTCAACGGTTCTGTACACACTAAAGCATACTACAAAAAAAGGTATACCTGTCGAAATTCGGTAGCATGTACCATTTTCGAGAAAAATGAAGTTGCATGCTCACATAAAGCGGCACAATAACATTAACAAAATATTACATTGAAAGAGGACCTTACCATTGAATGAGCTGAAGACATTTAGTTACCAACAGTATTTGCTTTTAAGACTATAATTTTAATTTCTTACGTATCACATGAAACAGTTCAATTGTAAAACATTTTATTAACTAAAAAATTTTTAATTTATTTTAAGTTTCAGTTTGTTGTAAACTAACATTTAAAAAAGTAAATCAAAATAAACAGATTATGATAATCAATTATCTATAATTAACTAATTTTAGATTACTACTACACTACCATTACTAAAATAAACAATTGTTGAATGGACTGAATTTTTGATTGACATGAATGCTTAAAAAAGTGATAAAAACAGAAAAATATTAGGAAACAGACTCGGAGGCATACAGAACAAAACAGCTGCACAATTAAATAAATGTGCAAATTCGAAACATTACAGTAGATACTGAAATTGTCCCCCATTTCCTTCTATGCAACTTCATTTTTCTCGAAAATGGTACGTGCTACCGAATTTCGACAAGTATACCCTTTTTTTAGAAATGTTATCAATTTTGACTTTTAACATATTTTTTTTTTCGATTGTACCCCTCCTGTTACCTGTATCGGCGACACTGCTTTTCAGAAATAAACCGTTTGCACATTATTCTTAACACACAGTTGATGTTTACTCGTGTACGAACTTTGACACTTTTTTCTTTAGCCAATTTAAAGATAATTAAGGAAAACCATTTGGAAAGTAATAACTTCAACACACTGTATCTCAAAAACAGGGCGTCTAAGAAAAAAACTTTACATGAACTATCCCTATTATTTTCCCATGAGGAACTTGCACAAGTTTTTTTTTAAACTTGAATGGGACACCCTGTATACACACATATACAGTATATCTTGTCAGTGTAAATATTATAAAGTGACGAAAGAGGAAAGCGATGTGTATGTGGACCCAGAATGTAAAATCTGTCATTTCAAAAAATGCCTTGCGTCATTTTACTATCGGGCTATTCTTTTTTTTTTGTAAAAGGCTGGGTGTTCTACAGAATTATAACGAATGAAATTTTGTCAAATGTTAAAATCATTACCAGTTTGACTCCTGAGTGAAGAAGTTCAGTCGTTGTATGAAACGATTCAATTGTTTTACTTCAACTATTACTTCAATATTAACTACCTAATGTTAGATGGATAAAATCAAATGAAATATGACATTTCTAAATAAACAGTGACTCTCACAATTATATTAGTATTTATTTGAAAATTTATGAGAATATATAATTCTTTATAAAAATTCCTGCTAGTCGTCAACATTTTAAAAACAATTAACGTCTTTCATATCACTGACCTGAGATACTCGTATACAGTGTATTTTTTTGAAACCTGACATAGGTCAACTTTTTTATTTGAAGTGATAGACTAGTACTTCCAAATGCAAAGTTGCAGGAAATAACTTGACTTGGAAAAATTTACAATTAATGCTTACCTGTGTTGCCAGATTTCTTTAGTAGCTACTAAAACAATATTTTTTTAAATGGCAACACCATATTAACATAATTTGACAAATCTTCAAATTCTAAATAAAAAATGTTATGTATATGACTCTTGTAATTATATCAGAAACTGCTTATCAAAAATTAACTAAAAAAAATCCATTTAATTCAGATCAGAACTTTGTCCGAGGATTTCCGAGGACGTCCTCAAAAAATTTTGCGATCGTCGATATCACGCATGCACATGACATGAGCATTATTATTCCATTGTGTAAGCTAATAATAAATTCGAAACTCTAAAATACGCTTGAGTTTGGACCTCACCGGCTGAAGAGTCCGATATCTCTGAAACTATTAAGTTTTTGAAAAATAGTCATTTGACAAAAATTGTTTAGAATTGAATAAAGTATTGGATAAACCTTGTTACAAAGTTATGAAAAATTTCTTGCGACTTCAGCGCCATCTCCAATTTGCTCTGCAAAAAATCAGGTTGCACTCCTTGACGAAGCCGATCGATGAGCTCTATCATCTGTTTTTCAAAATCAAAATATGTCCTTCCGTTGCCGAGATAAATTCGCAGCTGAGGACTTTTATGTGGCACACCCGGTAAGTTTATATTTAGTATAATTAATAATTATGTTACGTGTTCAATGATGACGTTCTTACTATTATTAACAAACATAACTGATGGTGATGAAGATGGGAAATTCAAGGATGTCCAGGGATGTCTTCGAAAAAGGGATGTCTGGTGTACTTTGATCAGCGGTTTTCCCCTCGGTTTATACCAAGTAAGATTTCATAATACATCCACAATTGAATAACGGAACACGAAAATGCAGTAAAATTTAAAATGCACTAAAATTTTATATTCCTCAGAAGTCTTAATCTGAATTTAATGGGTTTTAATTCAGTATTAGTTTATGGCTTAAAAATGAAGTACTTAATTACTTGATTATTTTTTTTACAAAGCAATTGAAATTTCACATTTGCAACCTTATTAGATTTTTTAACAATATATTTTAGTAACTTTTCGATATTTCAAAAAATTGGTACTTTGTGGTCAGTTTGAAATTTAATATTATTCATAAAATTAAGAGAAAAGAAACATTTTTAAGATTTTGGGGACAAATTTTTGTAATGGATGACATTTTCTCATAAATTTACAAACCAAAAAGTTTTCCCGCTTCTGGCAACGCAGAACTGAAGTTTTAAGATGTTTAGCACCGATTCGGTTGAAGTAGTTGAATAAAAAAGATTTTATGACCAGCCGAGGGAGCATGTAATCGTTTACTTCATCGGAATATGTAAAGTGATCGCAGTACAGTTCATCTAAACTATGTTTATGTTAGTCATTGATATTGGGATTCACAAAATAAACAAGGTTCTTTATTGACATAAAAAATATGGTAACTAAAATGTCGCAAGATCATACCATTAACGTCACCCCATTAGTTGCATATGGTTGCTTTAAAATATACTATGTTGCTTTATACAGGGTGTTCCACCTAAGAGGGGATTCTTCATTAACTCTGTAACTGTCAAATTTATAAAAAAATTGTTTTAACATAAGTTGTCTGGGATCATATGGGCCATGTAAAGCGTGGGCGCTAAATAACTTCGTTATTTTAAATGGAACACCCTGTATATTACTGCGTTTTTCTATTGCTTGGTTAATATTTGGTAGAGTTTATTAAATGTATATGGTGTTTAAAACTTACCGTTTTCGAGATATTCAGCTGTTTTTGAAAACAAAATCACGATTTCAGCTCTCTAAATCTCTCTTCAGATTAAGATAGCGTCTAAATCGTAAGAGTTAGAAACCTGCAGGTTACACAGTTCATTTTGGCATAAATTACTCTATCTTGTCATCTGTGAGTAAAACGTGTACCTTATTCATACTCGGAAATACTGAGACCTACATTTAATAATCTTACGAGTTGAAAAACTTTTTTTTTATTAATTGTCATGGGTGAATACAAATTTGAATGACGTTTCGACTGATATAAGGTTGCCCATACTTATCTCTAACAGTTTTACCAGAAAAATCAGGTTCTTTTCTAAAGTCCGAAAAAATAGCTATGTAACAGCGTCAAGAAGGTCATGCAATTGTATTAGTACAACGTCGATACATGGGATTTTACAAAAGCACAGCACAGCACATCCTTATCGCATCCAAGAGCTACTAAAAGTAGACTTTCAGCGGAGACTGGAGTTTTGTCAGTGGGCACTTGAGATGTTAAATCAAGATGAAGAAATTACGCCAGACATGCTGACCAAAGTGTATGAGTCTTTTTGATGTAAATCAGCGGTTTAAGTATTCTTCTTCTTGTTGTATTCCGAGTTTCAGTTTGTTTCGTTTTGCGTTTTGTTTTAGTTGTTGTCTCGGTTGTTGTAAACCACTGTTTACTTTTGATTGTCAAATCACTTTTTAATCATGCCAATAAATATTGACACTGTCAGTCCCAGGCCTGATAAAATGTGACAGGAAAGTGGTTTTGCAAAACCTTCTTGATGCTGTTACATAGCTACTTTTTCGGACTTTAGAAAAGAACCTAATTTTTCTGGAAAACTGTTAAAGATAAGTATATACAACCTTATACCAGTCGAAAGGGCATTAAATTTTGCATTTACCCATTATAATTAATATGGGTCATTCCATTTGAAAAAAAGTTTTTCAACTGGTAAGATTATCAAATGTAGGTCTCAGTACTTCCGAATCTGAATAACGTACACATTTTGCTCACATATGANTAAAAAATGTAAAATTAAATATGTGTATAATTTGTTATTAGGTATTTTATTTCAACAAAAAATTAATGAACACTTAGCAATTTTATTTTAATATATTAGTTATCTAATTTATCATCCCGGTTAGACAGACACTTTATCAATTAAGTGAAAATTGTGATAAATGTAGGTGTAAGCATTTTATGTTCATGTTCATTCAATATTTCGAATTGGCAACACTTTCTTCAGATATCAATTTTTATTGTCCAATCTGGCAACGTTTAGCATCCAGTTTAAATGGACAAGGTCAACGGCGGCATCTGTGCCTTATCAAAGGAGTGTCGCATATGGGTTAGATATGTGATATTAGGTAGAGTTTATTAAATGTATATGGTGTTTAAAACTTACCGTTTTCAAGATATTCAGTTGTTTCTGAAAAAAAAAATCACGATTTCAGCTCTCTAAATCTCTCTTCAGATTAAGATAGCGTCTAAATCGTAAGAGTTAGAAACCTGCAGCTTTCACAGTTCATTTTGGCATAAATTACTCTATCTTGTCATCTGTGAGTAAAATGTGTACCTTATTCATACTCGGAAATACTGAGACCTACATTTAATAATCTTACGAGTTGAAAAACTTTTTTTTTATTAATTGTCATGGGTGACTGCAAATTTGAATGACGTTTCGACTGATATAAGGTTGCCCATACTTATCTCTAACAGTTTTACCAGAAAAATCAGGTTCTTTTCTAAAGTCCGAAAAAATAGCTATGTAACAGCGTCAAGAAGGTCATGCAATTGTATTAGTACAACGTCGATACATGGGATTTTACAAAAGCATAGCACAGCACATCCTTATCGCATCCAAGAGCTACTAAAAGTAGACTTTCAGCGGAGACTGGAGTTTTGTCAGTGGGCACTTGAGATGTTAAATCAAGATGAAGAAATTACGCCAGACATGCTGACCAAAGTGTATGAGTCTTTTTGATGTAAATCAGCGGTTTAAGTATTCTTCTTCTTGTTGTATTCCGAGTTTCAGTTTGTTTCGTTTTGCGTTTTGTTTTAGTTGTTGTCTCGGTTGTTGTAAACCACTGTTTACTTTTGATTGTCAAATCACTTTTTAATCATGCCAATAAATATTGACACTGTCAGTCCCAGGCCTGATAAAATGTGACAGGAAAGTGGTTTTGCAAAACCTTCTTGATGCTGTTACATAGCTACTTTTTCGGACTTTAGAAAAGAACCTAATTTTTCTGGAAAACTGTTAAAGATAAGTATATACAACCTTATACCAGTCGAAAGGGCATTAAATTTTGCATTTATCCATGACAATTAATATGGGTCATTCCATTTGAAAAAAAAGTTTTTCAACTCTTAAGATTATTAAATGTAGGTCTCAGTATTTCCGAGTCTGAATAAGGTACACGTTTTGCTCACAGATAACAAGATAAAGTAATTTATACCAAAATGAAATGTGAAAACTGCAGGTTTCTAACTTTTACGGTTTAGACGCTATCTAGCCTCATTTAGAGAGATAAAATCGTGATTTTTTTTCAAAAACAACTGAATATCTCGAAAAAGGTAAGTTTTAAACACCACGTACATTTAATAAACTCTACCTAATATTAACCAAGGAATTAAAAAATGCAATAAAATACAGGGTGTTCCATTTAAAATAACAAAGTTATGTAGCGCCCATGCGAAGCTAAAAATACTTTCTTTACATGGCCCACATGATTCCAGGCAACTTTGATTATAACTATTTTTTTTATAAATTTTACAGTTGCAGAGTAACATAAGAATCCCTCTTAGGTGGGACACCCTGTATATGTCAAATTGGAAAAAAATGTGTGACGGCAGAACCACATTTGATTTTTCAGGAACTTGAAATTCAGGGTATTTCGCATAAGAACCGACACAGAACAGGGAAAACAAAATATGGTGATTTAACGCAATTTACCTTTATACTAAGCTGCACCCTTGAGAAATTTGGTACAAGGTGTGTGTACCAAGGACATTAATCGACAGCAAGTCAAATTGAATCATTTTAAAGGGTTTATAAGGGACGATGCATCATTAAAACGTGACAGAATTTTTTAACCTGTTGACGGACTTTATGGGGACTTTTCTTACTCTTATTAGATTTCAAAACACTTTGTTGCCATATTTTATGTCGGTTATTATGCGAAACACCCTGTATAACTACTTGACTTGACATTCCACCACAGTCACTTGACTTGATTTCAAGTCAAGTAGCCTGAAAATCAAATCAAGTCGTGAATTCCTGTGCTTACGAATCAGACTAACACCATATACATTCTATAGAATTATGTAATTATTGCCTATAAATAAATACCTTATATCTTCGAGTTGAGTTAATACAAAAGTTACTAGTTAACCCTTTCCCTCGTCAAATTTCAACGATTCTATGGAATTTTCATCGTCATGTCACGTACAGGCATTTTTCAATCGAACCCTTTGTAACACTCACCGATACTGATCACCGATGAAAGTCAATTTGGACCCATCCTGGTCGAGCCATTGTATGAGGACGCTCTGCTGGTGATGGGACGCCCTCACCACGCAGTCAAGCACAGCTGACTGGCCAGCCTCTACTACAGTGTCGGACGGCTCGACGGTGAACTCGAGGACATGTCCTGGAACAAAAGCACGATGAGTTCACACTCGAAAACTGCCCGTTAGATAATTTTTTGGATGTAATAAAGTGGTAATCGAACACAGAAGTGGTAGTTTATATGAAGGGTAAAAAGTTGATTAATATTTTTTTGATGGAAGAGGATTTAGAAGTCGGTGGTGTGCGGTGTGTTATATCTCCATACCTTGGCCGATTAAATTTGGGGCGTTACGTAATTCTTTATGCAAATAGTATTAATATTTTTTTATTTAGAAAATTGAGTTAAATAAAAAAAACTCACACTACATTATGTTTAAAATAACAAAGTTGTACCTATATGGTATTTCATTTTAGATAAAAAAGATATTCTTACTGAAATCGAAATTAGATTATACCATTGTATAAGTAAATATAGTATTATATTTGTTATGGCGGAATAGTTGATCAAATTTTAGTTATCGAATTCAGTACAAGGGGGAGCCATATGTATGTAAACTTGATATTTAATCGTTCACGTTCAATTTTACACTTTCGATACTGCGCCATCTTATGTTCAATAGTTAAATGATCCATTTGAAAATACAGTTTTCTTGAGATGAAATGACGGGATAACGGAATAAATTCATATCACATGACATGGATATTAGTAAAATACCAGCTACTGGCAGATACGACAAAAAAGCTTCAGTTAATGCGGTTTGAGTTTTTATCTAGGGTTTGGGAAATTATTTAAATAAGATAATATTAGTTACATCAATATGTGTGTAATTTAAGCAAGATATTTATTTTAAATTCATTAATTTCAGTATAGCAATAACAGGGCCGGGTGCAAAATAAATTGGGCAGCCGCTTCATAAATACATAAAAAACAATTATGAACGCATATGNATTATTATTATTATAATAATATATTTCAGTAAACTACCCAAATAACTTAAAATAACATAAAAACTAGAAGATAATATATGTAGGTATAGGGACTATAGGGAATCATAGTATGGATGGAAAGAGAACAAAATGGTACATCCAAATTTGAAAAAATATAGGGAGTGTACCATTACAAAAATTCAAGTTTAGATGGTTTCCAGTGGACCAAACTTGGTAATGAATCATCACCACCCTGTATAAGATTCGGTAACTCTGAAGATATAGTTATGCACCTTAGGTATTTAGCTTCTGCTCCTGCAAATATTGTTGCTTTTTCTGTCTAATTGTAGAATGCGCACGGCTTTAAAGTAGGGTTTATTTTTTCCTAAAAAGCTAAATATGTATCTCGAAAAGTGATAATTTTAGGAATAGGGAAACTTGATAAAAGTCATCTTAAAATGAAGCGTAGAATCCACAAATGTAAAAATATACAGTGTTCCTTTTAAAATAATAATGTTGACGTCAACTTCCGGTATAACCGGAAGTGTTACAGGAATAAAATTATTATATTTGAAAGGAGCATACCCAAAAACTCTGGTGTGCCAATTTTCAAAATTTAAATCGAAGTAGGTTCTGAAATAATCTAATAGGACACTCACTGTGAGCCACCTAGTATTTTGCATATCTAAATTTTTAGTATTGAAAAAACACGGACTTCATTTGATAGGAAAAAAAAAGAAAAAAGTTATTTGAATTGTCTCCATACCATAAAAAATATAAGAGCCAATAATAAAATATGTTTTTTAAATCACATGTTGCCACTAACAAAAGGCCAACAAACTACAGCTCATTAAATATAAAGCCCAGAGTGCAAGGCACTAAATTAAAAAGAGAACATATTCGGACAGGTTGACACTTCCGTTCCAATTTTAGTAATCCAATCCAGACTGGTGTGGATTGATTTGCTCTGCTTTGGGAATCTATAATGAGTTTATTTTAATATGTACTATCAAAAAATAATAAAGAGCTACCTAGAAATGCTTTTCCTCTCCATCAATAATAATACTTTTGCATATTTTATTCCGTCAGTGCAGTTCATATGCATCCGGTCTGTGCACCCGCAAAGATACACTAGGCACAGAAATTAAGGGATATTATAAAAATCTCAATATTTTGGGTGACGTTCAAAGATCTGTAGCTTGGAGGGAAATGGTCGTAGAGAGAATACAGAAAAAGGAAATTGAAGCTGAAGTACCTAGTTTTCGGATCTGGAGTTTAAATTTTTTTAGCATTAGCAGTTTTTGAGTAATCATAAGAAAATCAACGATAAAAAAATTGAAAATTTTTGCTTTTCTTTAAAAGGCCTATGATTTCAAAATTTTTTTTTTGGTAATTTCACCATAAAGCTCATTTAGATAATTTAATTCTCTTCAATTTGAGCGGTTCCGAAATTTAGCAGTTTTTGAGTAATCATAATAAAATCAACGAAAAATAAAATTGCAAATTTTTGCTTTTCTTTAAGAAGGTCTATGGGAAGGACTCCAAAAATTTTGTTTTGGAAATTTCACCATAAAGCTCTTTTAGATAATTTAATTCTCTTCAAGATGAGAGGTTCCAGAGCCTGTACGATGATTTGTAGCAGTTGTAGTCGATCAAAGCAAAAAAATGATATTTGACTTTGGCAATCAATTAATCGGGAAATAATGGTTGTACAGAAAATCCAAGAAGGGTTTTAAAAACTGCAAAGTATTCTCTACAAGTCGTAATAATTGGTTTTTGATAAAAAAATTTTTGAATAGAAAATGTTGGTGAGAAAAAAGTTAAAAATTGCATAATTAGGGATATTTGAATAATTTGGCATAACTTTGTAAATAATTATAAACTAAGGATATTGACTGTAACTTTACAACCTTAAAGTGTCCTAAACAATTTCAAAACGCTGCGATTTTTTTTTCTTAGTACCTGGTTTTTGGTGAAGAAAAAATGAATAAAAAGTGAAAAATTACTTATAGGTATCATTGATTTTCAGCAAAAACGACAAATTTAAACGTTCCAGGCACTACGAAAAAAAAAAAAAAAATCACAGCGTTTTGAAATTATCAGGGTGTCTTTAGGACACTTTGAGGTTGAAAAGTTACAGTCAATATCCTTAGTTTATTTATTATTTGCAAAGTTATGCCAAGTTATTCAAATATTCCTAATTATGCAATTTGTTACCTTTTTTCTAACCAAGATTTTAACTTGTTTTTTTTTTTTAACAAAAGCCAATAATTACGACTTGTAGAGAATACTTTGCATTATTCAAAACCCTTCTTGGATTTTCTGTACGACCATTATTTCCCGATTAATTGATTGCCAAAGTCAAATATCATTTTTTTGCTTTGAACGACTATATTTCAGCAACAAATCATCGTACAGGCTCTGGAGGTTCCAGAGCCTGTACGATGATTTTTCTTTTTTTCTCATCTTGAAGAGAATTAAATTATCTAAAAGAGCTTTATGGTAAAATTTCCACAACAAAATTGTTGGAGTCCTTCCCATAGTCCTTCTTAAAGAAAAGCAAAAATTTGCAATTTTTTTTTCGTTGATTTTATTATGATTACTCAAAAACTGCCAAATTTTAAACTGCAGATCCGAAAACTAGGCACATGAAGCTTCAATTTTCTATTTTTTTTTATTCTCTCTACGACCATTTCCCTCCAAGTTACAGCTCTTTGAAAATTACCCATAAATTTGGGAATTTTTTAATATCCCTTTCCCGGCAGTACTTGATTCCTAACTTTCACAAAAGGAGAAAGATTTTGTTATACTTGATAATAATCTTTATCTAAGTATTAGTAATAAAAGTATAATAAATTTCTTAAATTAATACTTAATTTTACTATTTTTAAATTATACATATATTTATCACGATCATTTATATTAAAATCGCCATTATTATATCCAAGGACACCGAAAACAGTTGAAAAAGATCAAACGGCCGTCAACGAAGTGCTGATTTATACATGCAGTCCATACAATATTTGTTGAGATAGAATTCTAAGAAGACCCCTGCGTCACTTTATTGGAATTAACCTTATCCGACACCCGAGGTAGAAAGACATTGGCGGAAAATTTCAAGCTACGCCCCTACCGCGGTAAATTGTTACAGTAGTTCCGATAAGAGAACTTTATTGGCTTATTCTTTTCTTGTAATTGCATCTCAACAAATATTGTGCGGACTTGTATATGTTGTGATTGTACTATCGACGATTTTAGCTAGTTTCCTTATTTAGGTAAGCGATATTTTCCAAGTATGTAGTTACTTTTAAATTTCGTAAGAAAAGTGTTTTTTAACGACCTTTTGAGTTGACCTAGGTGTATGGTAGAATTTCTAAATATGATATTAGCTCTTAAAGCCGCTGCAATTTACTAAACATATCTGAACAATTTAAAAATGCTTAATGTTTCTATAAGCGTAAAAAATGAAACAATCTTTTTAGGAGAGAATATCAAAAATAAAATTAAAAAACAATTTTGGAAATCTAAAATACAACAAGGAAAGAAATTGTCCAGAATAACCGCTGTTTTTGAGACATGCAAAACTGACTTTAATATTATTTATGTTCCAATTAAGAATCTACATGACATAAATAGGTATACGTATACATTTTTGTAAAATAAAATAGAAATAAAATATCACGAGGCCGCTGAAATATATCACACTAAAATTAAAACTAAATAGTCAACAGTATAGGAAATTAACGGCCAGCCTTTTACAAATTAATTGACAGTGACAAATTGACTACCACACGGTGCTAATTGCAGATAATCCATATATTTTTTGTACAATCTTACGCAGTTCTCTAATGTCTTGTAATTCAGGTTGCTCTTTAATAAAATAATATACTAAAACGAGTCGAGAATCTAAAAACAAGCCACGACGGAAACGGAATGTATTCCTATTGCAGTGAATGAACATTTAGACATTTTTCTAATACCTGCCTAAGTGCCCTAAATATTCCATATTTAATGATTTTGGGAATTGTACTAGAAAAATTTATAATAATATACCTACCTCTGGTATTAAAAATGTTTTTCTATTAAGGGCGCCGTATTCTTTAAATAGCGTTTTTCACAAAAACAAATAATTTCAAACATTTAATAACTGAATAATCTAAAGGTTATTAAATAATAGGAATGTTATGTCATGCCATCTGAGTATTTTCAAAGACGCCGCAGTAAAACGAATAAACAGATGCAAAAAACGATCAAACCATCAAGGTTTTAAGTACTGAAATCTACGAAAATACTAACTTTTTTATATATAACTCCACATGTAAATATTCTTATAACATTTACTTACTTAGTCCTATATATAAAATTGTTTACTTTTATTTATAAGTACCTACGTGAAAATAATTCTTAAAATGTGGGGTTAGGATAACAGCAAACGTATGTTTTATAAACGCTTTTTTTAGTTATTATTTTATTTGAGTAAAAAATAATAACAATGAATAAACAGAACATCAAGGATTTTATTTTTGTGTTTACTTTTGTTCTACACGTTTTACTATTCAAGATTTCAGTACCTAAAAACGCCAGAAATTTGACTATTTCTCGTCCAGGAATATGGCCACCTTAATGAGTGTAGTGTCCGAGATACAATTCGTACGATATTTGTTGAGATAGAATGCCAAGAAAAGAATAAGCCAATAAGGTTCTGTTATTGGAACTATTGTAACAATTTACCGCGGTATGAAAATTCAATTTGCCTCTATTATCTCATTTTTTAAATAAGACCTTGCTGCTTTTTAAAATTGTAGTCCTAAATTTCCNATTTAAATAGTAACAATGAATAAACAGAACATCAAGGATTTTATTTTTGTGTTTACTTCTGTTCTACACGTTTTACTATTCAAGATTTCAGTACCTAAAAACGCCAGAAATTTGACTATTTCTCGTCCAGGAATATGGCCACCTTAATGAGTGTAGTGTCCGAGATACAATTCGTACGATATTTGTTGAGATAGAATGCCAAGAAAAGAATAAGCCAATAAAGTTCTGTTATTGGAACTATTGTAACAATTTACCGCGGAATGAAAATTCAATTTGCCTCTATTATCTCATTTTTTAAATAAGACCTTGCTGCTTTTTAAAATTGTAGTCCTAAATTTCCTAAAATATTTTTAATTATTCGTTGACTTATGACAAGTTAATTATGTTTCAAACACATTTCAGCCATCATCATGGATATTTGGAAACATTTTTAAATACAGACATTTAATAAAAAAATAAATAGAATTAAACTTTCTAAGATAAATTTATGCCATTTCAATAATACTTTTTCAACTATCCTATATCTTTCAGTTTTCAATATCCTTATGATAGACATCCTTATATTGGACACGGTGTATATTCTTCGAGACCTGTAATTACAAAAATTAATTGTCAATTAAAATTATTTTTATCCCATATTGATTTAACGTCGGAAATATCCAATCTAGATACCATGATATAATTAATATACAGTGACATGTGTCAAGTTGTCATGGTAACGATTTCAATATCATTAGCGAACATTTGCTAATTTTTGTAAAGCGCTTAAAGGTAAATTAAATGCCTGGGTGGGGGGAGAGGGGAGTATACATGAAAATTTACCTAAAATTAAGAACCAAAATAATGCTTTTTCAATTCACGGAGGTCATTTTAAATTTTACGGTATACGCAGTTTCTCAACAAAGAGGAACTTTCAATTTTAATCATTGACGGAAAAGGTTTAAAAGTTTATTGTTACGCAAAGTGGGCCATGAATAAGCAACACCGACGAGTTAATTTTATTGCTTCTAATAAGGTTTCTGCGGTTTCTCAAAATTGAGTACTGTGCTCTTAGGGATTTGAAGGGGCTAAAACAAATCGAACTTGAACAGCGGCAACAGCGGCAAGTTTATTAGAAAAAACAAACATATGTACATAATTTGTTGATTCTCGTCTTTTATGAGATCTTGTGCATAATCTAGTGTGGGTTTTTCTTGATGGTTGTTGCAAAGCTTAAAAATAATGATCCATATTGTATTCAAAGATTCTGTGAAGTGATGAATGCTCGTTCATTTACTGAGGCATATCAATACGCACAGTTCACATGAATGGGGGACGAAAACCCTCATTTAATAAGCAAAATATCTCATTAAAGACAACAAACATTTGGGATTAGCTTTTAAATAATAATATAATTAGTTGGTCCATGCAATCCACCTAACCGACCTAATTCGGTCTTGTATCTTCTATTTATAATTTTAAAATCACTACTACCACATTTTGATGGAATTTCATTTCAATGAGATAAAACTGTTGGCTTCAACATGGTAACGACGACATGAAATACAAGTGAGAAATTTCCTAAATGAAAAATTTCTTGAGGCCTCCTAACCAAACAGACCTGAATCTCAAGGACTTCTTTTTCTGGAACTGTTTAAGACCATAAGTTTCCCGGGAACCAGCTGTCAATTCAACGCTGTTGCATCATTAATATACAAAAATGTGGTACAGAGGGTTCGTACGTCCATTATAGCGAGCGTTCAAATAAAAACGTGGTCAAGTTGGTTCTGAAAATTTGGGCGTAGGGTCGTAGCGTATAGCAAATGAACTTAAACGTCATCTGTCAAAGCGCTATATCGCCGCTATCAATTTGAATATTTTCGTTTTAAAACGCGTTTAAAATGGTGTTTTCTCAAGAACAAAAAGTGTTTATCATAGAGTCCTACTTTAGAAATGGACGCAAGATTGATGGAATATGGAAGTATTCTATTGAGGAATGTTTCATAGAATTTCAAAATCAATTTCCCGGCGTTGTTGAGTACAAAATTTTTCAAAGTGCAGTTCAGCGTTGTGTTAATGTTTTTCGTGAAACGGGCAGTGTAACAAGAAAAGAAGGAAGCGGCCGACCTAAAAAGCGGACTGAAGAATTAAAAGAAAATGTCCAACAAATAATGGAAAATGCGCCAAGAACTTCTGTACGTGTTTTATCA
>NW_019416696.1:317525-319962 GCF_000390285.2 Anoplophora glabripennis | reverse complement strand
CCTCTTAAAACCCACCAAATTTCATTTGCACATCTCGACCGGTTTCAGAGCAATAAATTAAATCGTCAGTTTTTAAGAAAAACTTTGACACCCCGTATCTCGGAAAACGAATCATTTGTGGACATACGTTTATAAGCAAACTGCCATTATTTTCTCATGTAGAATCACCCCCTGAAATTTGTCGCATTTATTTACTAACACACTGTGTTTGAACACAATTCATGCCATATTCGGACAATATTTTATTTGATATTATTAATTTTTAATAAAATTTAAAAGAGGAGTTTTTGTTTTAGTAATCCTAGTACGAAGGCAAATTGGAAAATTTTCCATTTTTCAGATTTTATTTGCTTGACGGGCGTCATTTTTCAGAAACCTGAAGCCCCCTACATTTGATTTATCTATTTAATACCCATTTATAGAACAGGGGTATAAAAGACAATACAAAAGAACAAAAAAAATATCATAATGGGTAGGTAATAAATAAGTAAAATTCAACTAAATAAAACGTAGAAATGAAGATTAAATTACACATCCAAAAATTACAAGACAACGAAAACTCGGATTCAGCTGAGGAATTCTTGAGTAAATCCTCTAAAGAACAATGTTAAAAAACAGGCAATTTTGGATCATTAAAGGAAAATTGTGAAATAAGTATTTTTATTCTAATTTTGGTGTGCTGGATACGAATATGCTATTTATTTTTACAGTCAAAACAACTCTTGCATGGAGGCGAATAAAGAATTTACATGTAACTGTTTCAAAGATATTCTTTAACCCTACCCAAACCCCTCCGGAGGTGAGATTTTACCTTTTTACCACTATCATTCTTTAAGGAAATGAGAGTATTACGTTTGGGTTTAGTTTCGTTGCAATGCATGCAAAAATATGCAGCAAATACAAAAACAATTAGGCTTTGAAACAGTTATGTTACATGTAGCTTTTGCCTCCATATGGGATGAGGGTGTGAAAGGATAACATTATGTAAGTCAAGTACCTACCTCTTTCTCATTTGAATTACTACCATGACCGCTAAAGAATTTTTTTAAAATAAATTGGATTGTATGTCTACAATAGTCGTTTTTACCCCCATAAGAGAGTGAAAGGGATAAGATGAGGAAGGTGGTTTAGAATGGTATTCTTTGTACCGTCTGATTTAAGTTGCTCAACAGAAAATATATTTTACAAACTAGTTCATAAATAATTCTTTGTGTAATTATAAATCCTTTTTTGACTGTTTCCCGTCGTTTTTGGGAAAAATAAATAGCATGTTCGTATTCAGCACCCCAAAATTAGAATAAAAAGAAAATGCCTTCTTTAACATTGTTCTTTTAGAGAGAATTCTTTTACACCAATTCGAGGTCTAGGTTCAGTTCGAACATTACATTGACGGCGTAAAGAACTTATTTATAGTTTAGATGTTTACTGTAAACGGTTTACAGTCTACTAGTTTGCCCAATAACCCGCTGCAAATTTCCGAGATCCCAAGTTCCTAAGTATCGAGAAGTCCCCACGTCTTGTAATACTTATAGTTTTTTTCAATGGGACACAACTCACTCCTAACATTTTATTGTTTTGAAGAGAAATCACTGCTTAAAGTTTGTTATAACTCCGTGTTTGGAACTAGTAATGTGATTTATGAAGAAGAATACAAATAATTTAGTTTTACATAGTTAAATACTGTGCAAAACCATACTTATCGCATCAACTTCGACGTCACCTGTTACATGGGTGTTGCACAATAATGAAAAAGTAATATTAACGGTTGGTAGAAGGAAGCACAAAAAAGCAAACGCCTAGGTAGGGCATTCTGGAAGGAAGCCTAAATAGTTGAAGATAGGCAGTTGAAGTGAGAACAGGGTGCAGATAGGTAGCAAGACGATCGGCGGACAGTGTAGTGTGAAAAATATAAAAGTAGTGGCAAATTAAGTGTTTAACCGGTATTAGTTAGCAGGTAATATTCTGTAAGTACTTTGTTGTTTATTGTTCTATGTAATCTTATGATTGTGATGGTTATAGATGTTTCATGATAATAATTCTGAATATGTTTAGCCTTCATTATCTTATGCTCAGGGGCCTATATTTTTCTAACGTAAAATTGTTACAATTATTATTAAAGATTGCTCATCATTTATTACATGTTAAAATAAGTAGATATTGTCGTGACTGCCCAGATATTGCAAAAAGGACTCCTTTGTTTCACATTTAACTTGTTTTATCATGATTACGTTGTTCTTTGATTTCTTGTGCTCACTTTATGTCATACGCATATAAGAGCTTTGTTGAATTTACTAACATATTCGCCCATGATATTAAATACAAAAAAAGAATTGCTAAAACAGATCTTCCGAAATCTCAACTCATATCTGGATTGCCTCCCGTATGGGGCTCCAGTACCTTACCTATTATTATTATTATTATTATTATTGTTATTGTT
>NW_019416696.1:305538-316774 GCF_000390285.2 Anoplophora glabripennis | reverse complement strand
CTGGATTGCCTCCCGTATGGGACTCCAGTACCTTACTTATTATTATTGTTATTGTTGTTGTTGTTGTTATTATTCTAACCTCTTCAGTTTTACTTGGAAGTGTGTATGTCTAATTTGAGTGAGATGACATTTAATGAGAAATTAAATAAGTCGGGTGTTAATTATCATTAGCAAAGGTTCTTAATTTATGCCTTTGGTTAGCGGTTGTTTTGTATTTATATTTGGGTAGTAGTTAGAGCAACGATCGTGGGTTTCTCTGCCATGCTCTTTCCCCACAGGAGCTCTAGGTGAGCCTGGCACTCTCATTTTATGTTAAATGGTTGTTAATGTTTTTGTTGTTCTTTCTATTTGTCACATGTTTAATTTGAAGACTGTTGTATATAAATAATAAAGTTAGGTGTATTTACTCTGCTTTTGTTTTATAAAATTAAACCATACTTCCCCTCTTTAAAGTTAGTAGCCAGCGCCTTTCCGGTCAATTAAAAATAGATGTATACAACGTAGGGATTCCTTATGACGATCACATATTTCTGGCCACAATTACGTTTACATTTTTTTTTTTCGATCGAACCCGGGGTTGTTACACTACAATAACTACTGCCGATAATATAAAGCGTACCGAAAACGAGAACTTTTAAACTTTAACATACATTGTAGTTGAACGGGCGGCGTTAGAAAATTGAATAACCAACAATTTATAGATACAAAGAAACGGCAAGTAATTCTGAAAGGGTTATTAAATCTCAACTCTCAATTTTAACCCCATTACGGAGTTAGTTCGTTCACGGGAAGAGAATTGAGTTGTTAAATTGATTCTCGACGCGGCTCTGCCCCCATGTATAGACGGCCTTTAAACCCGTCCCCTATAATGACGACTAATTAGATTATTAGATAATTTACCATTTCCAATCAAACGCCAGTAAAAATGAAGGCAAGCCGTTAAACCGCCGCGTCCTGACATCCTCTAAATACGTCTTTATAGGTGTTACCTCAATTAACTCTGAGTGATGGATTTACGATGCCTTTATATAGGCATTTTCCAGTTTAACTTTATGTGTGCTCGTTGCCTTCCTCTATTATTCTCTTAATGTCGCCCATGTATAAATAAAAATATTTGGGCCGTAGTGGTCCCGTGGATACATTATAGTGGGTGGTACGTGTTAAGTATACAAGAGCAAGTTTTTTTTTTAATATGTCAAACTGAAACAGGTACATATAATAATAGAATTTAATTCTAAGAAAAAAGTTTCTATGAACATATAAAGGTACGTATAGTTGGGCCGACGATTCTTTACGTAGGTGCACGTCATTAAGCGTAATTGTATGAACTAAGATTAAAAAACGAATTCAAATGATTAATACTGTTCATGAATTAATGTTCCTTTAAGAAATAATAATTATTCACATTTGTATAATGAAAGTTTGTTTTGTAATTTTTTCCATCATAACACTTTAAAATTGTATTGAAAAGTTATTTGGGAATTAATAAAAAATCTTTGACAGAACGGACATAACCTCAATTATCGTTCTTTTGATATGCGCATGATAGCAGTCAGAAAATGATTTTCAAGTGGCTGATTTGTTGCGACAGTCATAGATAAGTCAAACATAGATAAGAAATATATACTTTTGAGGGTGAAATTAACTGTCATGTTATATGAATGTGAAAGTACATTGTTACGGTGTACAGTGTAGTGTAGTGTAGTACAATTGTTACGATCTCAATTGGAACCGCATAAAAACATTTAACTCATAAATTCTACGGAATCCATAGACGTCCAGAAAAATGTAGCCCTGTCTCGTCTAGATATAACGAGCGTTCAAATAAAAACGTGGTCGAAGTTGGCTCTGACACATTGGACGTAGGGAGTAGCTTATAGCGACCAACTTAACCTCATTTCTCAACGAGCTGTATAGCAGCTGCCAGTTTCAATAACGTTAATGACTATATAACTTTATTTTAAAGAATAATCGTGATAACAATAACAAACAATTAAAGGAGCTGCGGAAAGTGTCCCCCTCCTTGTTATAACAATAAATTAAAGCAGCTGCTGAAAGTGTCCCCCTCCTTGTTCCAAGCACTTTTCACACCTGTTCCTCAAAGAATTAAAGACATTTTCTAAGATGCTCAGGGTATTGTTAATTTCACGAATCTTGTCTATAAGTCGAGCCTGCAGATGGTTTAAATCAGGAATAGCCAGTTCAAAAATAGTGTTTTTAAGGTAAAGCCACAAAAAGAAATCACACGGCGTAATATCACATGACCTCGGTGGAAATTCATGTTCAGCATTGAGACTTATTAGTCGATTTTGGAAAATTTCCCTCAACATATTCGTCGTCTCGCCTGCCGTATGTGCCCTTGCGCCATCTTGTTGAAAGTAAAAGTTTGTAATTTCGTTTTCTTCTCGCTGGTTAACAAAAGGAGCGATAATTTCTTCTCTATACCTTTGCGCAGTAAGAGTACCATTAAAAAAAATAGGTCCATAAATCCTTCTTCGATTGAGAGCACACCAAACTCCAATTTTTTGAGCGTGTAGAGGGCCCTCGACAAAAAAGTTATCTGGTTTTTCAGAAGACCACATTCTCATATTCTGTGAGTTTACGTAACCACTTAAATGAAACCAGGCTTCATCAGAAAAAAAGGTGATATTATGAAGTTCACCGTAGTTGTTTAAAAACCATTCACAAAATACAGCCCGTCGCGGAAAATCAACTTCATGAAGTTCTTGCTGACAAGTTAAACGATAGGAGAACAAACACATATCTTTTTTTAACACTGTGTGGCAGGTACCGACTGATACTCCCACCATTTGTGATAAAACACGTACAGAAGTTCTTGGCGCATTTTCCATTATTTGTTGGACATTTTCTTTTAATTCTTCAGTCCGCTTTTTAGGTCGGCCGCTTCCTTCTTTTCTTGTTACACTGCCCGTTTCACGAAAAACGTTAACACAACGCTGAACTGCACTTTGAAAAATTTTGTACTCAACAACGCCGGGAAATTGATTTTGAAATTCTATGAAACATTCCTCAATAGAATACTTCCATATTCCATCAATCTTGCGTCCATTTCTAAAGTAGGACTCTATGATAAACACTTTTTGTTCTTGAGAAAACACCATTTTAAACGCTTTTTAAAACGAAAATATTCAAATTGATAGCGGCGATATAGCGCTCTGACAGATGACGTTTAAGTTCATTTGCTATACGCTACGCCCTACGTCCAAATTTTCAGAACCAACTTGACCACGTTTTTATTTGAACGTTCGTTACTATATTCCGAGCTATATTACCATATAATTACCATACGATTGTCAAGTTTTTTATGTTTAAAGTCGCATTGTAATAAAGCATGTCGTAAAATATCTAAAGATTTATAATTATAATCAGGATAATCGCTTAATTTATCTCGAATCATGTTCAAAGTAGGAACTTTATTTTCTTTATACATATTATAAATTGTGCGCCGCATTATATCTGGTAAAATCGTCAATTTTCTTTAATTTTGTATTTTTCCGTTTTCTCTTTGTGCCGTGATCAATCCTTTTTTAATTACGCGATAAATTGGCCTTTTTTTTGGATATCTTAGTTAATTCGTTAATCCGTTTCCTAACTTTTTTATTACATTGTTTACTATTTTCAATTTTCAAACATTCATAATAATTATATATTAATATAATACGTTGACTTTTTACGTGTAAATCTTTGTTTCGATACTTTCGACAAAAACCGGTTCCACTATTTGGGGATTTTCCCGAGTCATTTCGTTATCCTCCGCTTCATAGAGTCTCCAAAGCGCAACGATAAATTACTAGATAATTACATATAACGTTTATTTTAATAACTTACCCTTTACTGGTTACGATATGAACAAATAATAATATCAACTAATAAATAATAATACCTACATACTATACCAACAAAATACCCCGCGAAGCAATGATCTGCACAGCACTGGCAAAGCTAAGTGAACCCGTGTACCATACAAAAAAATATTTACGACCTAGTGGACCAATGCAGGTTTGCTTTGATGACCAGCGCGCCGCCGTCAATTCTACATCAGGCGGACTATTTTATACATCAGGTAGACTAGTTTACTAATACCGGACTCGCCGAATTGCTATTCGAGTATAAATTACGAGAAACGCCATGGTCAAAGCATAAGAAGAAATTTCAGCAGAAGTACATAAGGTCCTGTGCTTTAAGATTTACAGGTTCCAATTGACATCGTAACAACTACAGTGTATGATGATTGTACATTTTTAGTATAAATAAAAATGGAATACTCCAAAATTTTCGTGTGCTCTGTGTTTGTGTAAAAGTGATGACTTCCACTACGTGCCCCAAGTTCACGTAAGATTTGAATTTTGCGATATTAGTGCGGTAAAGTGCGGCCAACTAAAAAAAATACAGCGTGACAGCTGACAGTTCACGGTTATTAAATATGGAGCGGTAAACGAAAAAACAATGCGTTTTCATTGTTAAGCAATATGTTAAAAATAATGAAGGTTTGGTAGCTACAGTTTGTAATTTTCGTACAAAATATGGTCAGAGTAGTGATTTAACTTCATTAACTGAAAAGAGATTAATTGAAGAATTCAGGGAGACTGAATCAATTAGTGGTCTTAAACCCTCTGGCCCTCCTACAAAAATTCGTTCGACACAAAGCAGTTCGTGAGTGTTGCTCAGAGTCCAGAAACACCAATTCAGCACCGCGGTCAAGAATTGGGCATTTCGAGAAGCTCTATAGCGTATTCTCACAAAATATTTACATCTTCATGCTTACAAAGTTCAATTGACTCAAAAACTAAAGCCTACTGATCATGCAGAGCGAAGAGTTCGTTGAATGGATTATTTAACAAATCATCTTCAGCGATGAGGCTCATTTTCATCTTCATGGGTTCGTTAATCAACAAAATTGTCAAATTTGGGGTTCAGAAAATCTGTGAGCGATTGTTAAGAAACAAATACATCCACGTGTCTCTGTTTGATACGGATTGTGGGCTGGAGGCATCATCGGATTATTCTCCTTTGAAAATGCAGCTGGCCAGGCAATAACAGTTAACGGTGCTAGTTATCGCGATATGATAATACAGTTTTTTGTACTTAAATGGCAAGAAATGGTTGTAGACGACACGTGATTTTAATCAGGTGCGGTGCCACATGCCATACAGCCTGAGAAACAATTCAATTATTGGATGAGCAATTTCGTGGTCGTGTAATTTCCCGTTTTGATGAACAGAACTGACGGCCCATATCAGGCGATTTAACGCCGCTGGACTATTTTCTTTGTTTTTCAATTTTTCAATCATTTCTAGTGACATTTGTTATTTACCACACCATTGAATATTAAACTTTAGCATCTATCTGAAAGATGGCTCTTTTGCGCCTTAACATTCATGTAAAAAAATAAAATGCTGCAAATGCTGTTATTAGGAAGGGTACCTACATTTATTATGTGTGAGTTACTAAATGCGCAATTGAGCAACATTAGAACGTGACAAAAAGGGTACCAATCCTCGTGTTTGGGTACGAAATGGACCTTGAGAAGTTTTCAGAAACTCCTAAAAAAACTTGCTACTGGATATAGAAACTATTTACGTGTGGCTATACAGAAATTCCAAGGAACACCTGTCTAAAATTCAACATAAAATTGAGAAAAAAATACAATTATGCGCAAAGTATTCCTGTTATCTTTAATGTTACAATACAAATAACTTTAAAGGACTTGGCATCAAATTTATATCAGCCATCGTTAAATTTCCTATTCCCATTAATTTTCCTATAGAAGATAAAGCGTTATCGCGAGCATCTTTATTTCAATAGAAATCTAATTTAGCAAATTCCACACGCTGTCGTGTCTTTGATACAAATCCAAAAAACACAGAAGGGCACTCTCTCACCATTTTATAGCAATTTCATTTAATTTAGTGTAACGGTTGTTATTGCGGGTTCAATCTGAACTGCCAATGATTGTATTGCGTCAAACATTTGTGGTAACAAATTTTGTTGATAAAAAAATCGGTCATTGAGAATTCGCCTTCAAGCAGCTTTCGACTTTTACTAGTTCGTTTGCAATTACAGATGTTTCAGTATATATCTACCTTATTTATTCTTGTATTTACCTTTTATTGTAGATTTATGTGGTAGTAATTAATACATTTAATGTAATTGGTATTATTTTTCCTTTTTTAAAGACGCAAGTTAATCATCATCATTCAATAATAATTTCATTATATGGATTTGTATTTAATAATTAATTAAAAAAACATCATGTTCTGCTACAAAATAGAACTTTAGTAGTTATTTGGGGTCGCAACAATATTTTTCACATAGTTTTAAAACAGTATAATGTAAATATTAATTAGTTTGTTGTGGGTCTGCGTAGGTTAATTGCTCATTTGGTAACATAGCCCCACGTTAGGCGCCGTGTTGCGGGTTTTGAATGTTCGAGCTAGCTTTCGATGGAGTTGACCGGCCATAATTTCCCCTTACCATGACCAACGGGTTAGAAACCCGCAAAATAGGTTTGCAAGAATCTTTTTGATCTGGGGCCAATTTCACCTTCGATGCCATGACGTTGGACACCTGATCCCTGACGAGGGGGTTTCCAGGTATCCCATTTACTTCTTGCTTGACGTAATACCTGGAAGTCGCCAACGCAGGGAGCTGAGATTTATGTTCTTCCTCCATCTTGAGTTCGATCGGCTCCGGGTTCATGTTCCACCCTCAAAATTTTTGTTTTTGTTTGCGTTAATACGCATTAATCATTATGCACTTCACTTTATTTTAAATTAATGAGGTTTTATGTTTAAAAAATGTTTTGGTGCAACGGGTTTTCGACTATACCCTGTAGATGAACGAAATTCGTTGTTTTCCCCGAGCAACTGGGGTGCTTATAACGCTGCGTCGCATGCAAATCTCCATCGTCCAAGACATCTACGGCGTTTTGGTGGCAGTCACAGCTCTTCGTTGTCGTAGCATCATGGTAAGGACATCTGGCACGATTTAGGCAGCAATTGCGATATCGGGAGAGATTGGGGGATGGGGGAATTTTGGAAAGATAGTCGAAACAATTGTAGGTCGTCTGTGGCACTTTGTGCATGACTAGATGCTTTTTGACGGGATCTGCGTCCTGGGTGATGCGTATTCGGCGCATGACTAGAATATTTGAAATATTATAGAAATTTCATGTTGAAACTGCGCCTTGGGAGGATTTTTAAGGGTATTCGAAACATGGGTGAATTTGTACGTAGAGTATATGTAATAAAAAATATTTGCACTTCATTTATATAACACCTATAAATCAAGACTCGCAGTAGTACTTAACGTTTAATTATACTAGTTTTATTTCTTTGAGGATGTTCGCAGAAAGTGGGCAACAGTGGAAACAATACAACATCTGTTGCAAGATAGAGAACGTCACGTTGCCAGCCACCTTCAACTGTTATCTCGTCAACGCCATCTCAACCATTCGCATTTTTCGCTTAATGTTTTAATTTACACAGATAGAGCAGTACACTGTGCGGTGATTTATAAGCGACATTTTAAAATAATTACACATGTGAGTTTCGCTGCACAGAAAGATAAATTCTTGGCTGCCACATGGGACTTATGATTAATTGAAAACGTGCCGTAAAAATGATTAAAAAGTGCAGATAATTTATTGTCCTTAACTGAAGTATGTTGTATAATAATGTCTTTGTTTCCTGATAACAAATACCGGCGATTAAATATTTGCAGAGAAAAAAAAATTAAAAGAGTGTTCATATGAATTTAACATTCATTTTACAGGCTCTCAGTGGAATGAAAATGCAAAGTTACAGAACTCTGAAGGGATTTCCTGTGGAATGTCTATTTTATTCATATTATTTATTAATGGTGTAACCTACAAGCAATGTCCAAAGAAAAACATTATTTAATTAAATGTTTCTCCTTTTAAATCTACACCGTGTCAACCTTAAGAATAAAACAGAATTTTGGCAATATTTGGAAAACCAAGCTATAAATTTCAGTGAATATGTTTTTTAGGGCGAGAATTTCAAATAGTATTAATTTTGGGCTTATTGCTAGAGGTCGGTAGTTACAGACCTCTAAACTTTAGTTTGCTTTTCGACAATTTTTGACAAAAATAACGAAACCTTTGAGAAGAAATGGTATATTATTGAAAATAAAATAAATAATAATTTACCAAACAAAATGTTTTATCATGTCATTGAATGTTACATAGGGACACTAATTCGCAGTTTTTTCGAATAACTTTATTTATATTACGACATATTTAATGTTTAAAATTATAGGCTCACGTTTCTGTCTTAATTGACCGGTCCTATCACCATAATTTTTCAACTATCAAATTAATTAAAAATGGTGGATTTATTAATTTATCGAAAAATACATTATATATATATATAATTAGGAACTTATGATGTAAACAGCGCAAATAAGAAATAAAAAATTCAGACAATACACTGTATTGTATAAAAAAAACAACAGTGAAAATACATGAAAAATAAAATAAAATTGTTTTTAGCAATAAAATACCAAAGGAAAAAAACGTCTTTAGACGTATAACTCTTGGTGACTCTCGAATAATATGATTTTGTAAATACTAGCTTACATTTTAAATACTGTAAATACGTTAAACTTAAGATTATTATATTTTAGAATTAATTATTTTAAGGTCCAGTATAAGACAATTTTGACACCGGCATCAAGTTATGCTCATTTAAACATGCTATTTTTATACAGAAATGTGCAGGACAATATTATCTATTGTATGCAATAAAGAATCGCGTCATAATAGTTAAAAATACTAAAATCAAAACAGTTGTTGCCTATATATTCATGAGGTATGAACAGAAGTATATGAAAATAAAAATACATATTCAAGGAACTCAAATGGTTACAAACAAGCGAGTAAATTGGGAATCCTGTCCATGCCGAACATTCCTGGAATCAGTACGTGTCAGAGAAGTTGTTTTTACTGTGTTTCAAATTTAAGATAATATGTAAAAGTTTTCACGTTTTTATGTGTAAATTAATAACATGTCGCTTGCCGTTAATTCTTTTTTCTATTAATTTATTTGTTGATGTGTAGAAAAAAGTAAAAAATGTTAATCAACAAATAAAATATGTATTATATTATTATATACAGTATTTACTATTAGTAATATTAATCGCCAAGTAATTACTAAAATAATAAAGAATATACTGTATACCCTGCATCGGACCGTGAACGTAATTGACCATTCCGATACTGTTTTTAAGAATATCACATTTATAACTGTATTATTTTAACATTTTTTTTCAGATTGTGGTTTACTATTATTTACTACCTACCTATGTCAGTTTTTTCTTTTTTTTAAGACTGCAATATTTACGGATATAGCACTCCCTTCTGTTTTGCTTAAAAATAAAAAAAGAAGAGCTTTTGAGACAAATGACCTTCACAGTACTAAAGACAATAGTTCAACTTATCGTCAGTAAAAATTTGGAATTTTTTTATTAATTAACAAAAAAATTACGACGAGTTAAAGTGAGAGGTATCAATTTTGTAGGCAGAAAACCGAGATTTTTTTCAACATTTTCATTAATAACGAAAAAATGGGATAACGAAACTAACTGAAATTTTAGCACACAGTAGAGTAATAGTGAAATGGTCCAAATTTAATTTTTTTTTGCCTCTACGTTTTCTTAATATCGGTTTCCAAACTCAGGAGTGTATTTCATTTATTTCGATGGTAGTCTGTGACATTCCGGTTCTTGGTCCTTGAGTTTTTGCGTGTGAGTTGTGTCCAAACTCCGTAAGCCCTGGTCTATTTAAATTGTCCAGGTTTTTTCTTGGATTCTATCGGTTCTCTGTAGAATCTTATTGACAATCTTCTTTCTTTCACTATCATATATTTCTGATATTACCCGGAAATTGTTCATCTATTGACAAGTGCCACGGAAACCTGTAAACCAAGTAAATCTAAAAGTAAATTAAACAGTTTACATTATTTCCCAATTCCCTGACAGATTAATAAAACATTCCCCATTTTTCTATCAGACTCGACCGCGAAACTCATAAATTTAAACAACCTTTTTTACGACTCATCACTCAAAAGCGTAATTTTGTATCGCGTATATTAACTGGAAATAAAATTCCGAATTAATATGTCGTTGCACCCAATTAGTAGCTCCTCGGTTAATTATAATTATGGAGCAGCTCCACGACAGTGATACATTTCAATCATTAAAATTCCCCGGAGCACGGAGATTGCATACTAATAGATAAAATCTACCTCGCTCAAATTCTGCCAATCGTGAAGCGACAAACAGAACATCTACCGTCACCTACTAAATTATACTAGCAAAAAGTACAATTCCATTAAAAGAACAAATGACTTGAAGAAATTGAAGACATTGAACCAAAGTTCTAAACTTTTACTCCAGTATCATCAGCATCATCGTTAATTATGAGTTGAGCCTTGGGACTTAAGGGCTAAAAAAACTGAATGACTATCTCACTATTTCTTGAGAAGACCCTTAAAAAAAACATGTAATTTATAAGCAAAAGCTTGCCGTATGTTACAGTAGGAAGATGGTAACGTTAATAGTCCAGGCGATTTCTGTTTTAAAAAGGGTATACTTGGGTAAAACGGATATGATCGGAGATTTTTGTATTAACGGCTTCTAAATAACATCAGAAATGATAATTTTTCTATGCAAATAAAAACGTGGGCTTAATTTTTATTGCAAAAAAGTATAAAAAAATACAAAAAAATTATATTTTTTAAATTAAAAAATTTTCAAAATCAAATTTCTAAAAATCTAAAGCCTTTGAATACTTCAAAATTTCACCACAGAAAGAAGAGCTATCAATCTTTAAAATGATTTTTGAAAAATTCAAATCGGACGATTAGGTGAACCGTGGTGATTGTTTAAACATTATCGCAATTTTCACGCTTATAAACAATTGCAATAATTTAATGTTTTTAAAATTTTTTTTATTTTAAAATACGGTTTGAAAGTACTCGGAAAGACAAGTATTTAAAAAAAAAACCTGATGATCCGCCCATTATTTTCGGAGTTATAGCCCGTTAAAATTAACCCTTATTTACAGCAAAACTATAAGGGTATAAGGGCTGTTTTTTGAACTAATAGGTTTGTCATTCCGAGTACTTTCCAGATATAAATTTTCAAAATTTGCAATCACGGGCGTCCCATTTAAAATGTCACTCAAAGATATTCA
>NW_019416696.1:281658-305406 GCF_000390285.2 Anoplophora glabripennis | reverse complement strand
CGGCGTGATAAAAACGGACAAAAACTTTCGCAAGGAAAGAAATATGTAAATAGAATTTTATCGCACCTATTTTATATCGGCAAATTCAAATGCTTTTGCCTTTATTAATTATTAATAAAATTAATTTGTGTTTTTAAATAATAAAATCATTTGACATACCCGATGCTGCAACAGCAATTGTTCAAAATTTTATCCACCGACGTGTAAACACATTTGGGTCCGTCTTAGTCACTTTCTACGAACTAACACAAATGATGTCTTGCTTCACCATAACACAAATACTTTACCATAATACAAATGTTGTCTTGCTTCGCCATAAATTAAAACGATATCCATCAACTCCGAGTTGCTATACAAGCAAGCCATTTTTGTAACTAACTACTAAAAAACTATTGTCAACACTATCGCAATAACGATTTTAAAATCGGATTTCAGTATTCGGAGTCGCTGAGGCCACGTGGCTCTTCACGCGTATTGCGAATGACGCTAGAGACTACAGTTGTCCAGCTATGTAATGGTTGAAAGTACTACAACTTCAATGATTTTTTTTCTCGGAAACTATAAGGATTTTACAAAATTTTTGTTTACGATATTCACTCAATTTCTCATGCCACGTCTGTTCCCAATTTTCTTTGGATAAGTTGTGAATCACCCTGTATTTATTGAGTTCTACTATCTCAATTTCAATAATAAAAATAAATTTATCAATGATTCATATCTTGTTCAACACTAGGAAGCAAACAATTTATTAAAAAATAATGCATTTGAAAAATTAATACTTAAATACATAAATAAATATAAAATAACCCGCAAAATTAAGGATATTTTACCCACGATAGTTGAAGTTGAAATACTTGTCCTTGTGTTTATAACACCCCTCGTAACACCCTCTTTGACTAGTTAAGCGGGTAGATACGGCTTACTGCGGAAGGGAACCATTAAATTTTCAACATTTCCCAGCAATTAAACTCAAGTTGGAGCCATTTCTATAAATAATTTGTTATTCGTAAGGTGAAACTCTAGGGGCATGTTTATTTTTGCTTGTTTACACAACTCGAAAATTTACTGCCAGTGTCAGAATGTGCTCAAATAAAAGCAGCATTTGTCTATGGTGTTAATAGTGAGTGTTAACTTTTAAACCAAATAATTTGCAAATCACTGTCAGAGCAAACAATAAATCAACGGTTAAGACATACTTTGCTTGTATAAAGTTTTTAATTAGATGAAGGAAATACTTCGTATATGCGCTACAATCTGTGAACATGGCGGTATAAGAAAAGTAATTTAGATGGAATATGGGAATGCCAAAAATAAGGGAGTGTATTTTAGACCAAATTTGAGAATACCTTCTACATAGTACATGAAATATTCGTATTTTTCAACATTCAAATCTGAGTTAATGTTACAAAAATATTGTATTTTCAATAATTTTCTGCAGAAATGAAGATAATGAAATAAAATAGCATTCAATATATTGGGTGTCCAATAATTCCGGCAAGATTTGATTTTTTCGCCATTTGTGCAGTAAAGCAACAAGAATAAAGCGTGACAATGGAATCATTCAATAAATTTTCTAAAACATTGTTATTTTGTATACACAAAGTATTACTCATGATTAGGCGTTCCTCAATTTCAATTCAATCCGTTGAACGGTTTTCAAGCCATATGATTTTTAAAATGCGAATATTTGTCTCGGTCGAGGCAATGCAATGTAGTCTGTGACATTCCGGTTCTTGGTCCTTGAGTTTTTGCGTGTGAGTTCTTCCCAAACTTCAGTAAGCCCTGGTCTCTATTTAAATTGTCCAGGTTTTTTTGGATTCTATCGGTTCTCTGTAGAATTTTATTCGCAATCTTCTTTCTTTCACTATCATAGATTTCTGGTATTACCCGGAAATTGTTCATCTATTGACAAGTGCCACGGAAACCTGTAAACCAAGTAAATCTAAAAGCGTAATTTTGTATCGCATATATTAACTAGAAATAAAATTCCGAATTAATATGCCATTGCACCCAATTAGTAGCTCCTCAGTTAATTATAATTATGGAGCAGCTCCACGACAGTGATACATTTCAATCATTAAAATTCCCCGGAGCACGGAGATTGCATACTAATAGATGAAATCTACCCCGCTCAAATTCTGCCAATCGTGAAGCGACAAACAGGACATCTACCGTCACCTACTAAATTATACTAGNTAATAATACTTAGTATCTATAAGTATTTGTAATTCACCAAAAAAAAAAAACAATGGAATATAGTGTTTCTAGAGGATACAAACGTATTTATTAATTTCCATTATGCAGGGTAGTTTTGTTGCTTTGAAAATAAGTAATTTTTCAAATAAAATATATTAAAAAAAAACAAATCAAAGTAGAGAGTAATAGACTATTGATTTTAGATCGACAGAATTACGGAGACATTATTATTTTCTTAGGCGTCTTCACACTAGTGCTTTCACACTGGGGAACAATACAATATTTGTAATTTTTTTTCTGTTCTGTGTCTTCCATATTGCTAACAAAATTCGATATCTCAATCGAAACTTAACAGGCAACTAACACCCGATTACCCGACTGACTATCAACACACGCACCTTCAATTTAAATCTCACGTCTACTTTCTCAAACTTACGGTATTTATTCCTTATAGGTACATTTTGTCCCATAATGTGTTCAGTCTTTATTTTAGTTATATATTATTTATCTGGTCTTACTGTCGACTTGGATCTAACTTTTCCGAATTTGAGAAAAANAAATAGCGATTCCTGCTCGGTTTTTGAGGTTAGAAAAAAACCACACGTTCTAGCTCAATTCTGACAGTGGATTTGAATTCAGCAGAGTCTTTTACATAAAAATGTACTATTTCATGTGGAAATAAATTTTTTTCCAAATTTTCGCAGTAAATTTTCATCAATTTTCACTATTTTTCACAAGTTTTTTGAGGTTAGGAAAAAATTGTGACGTGTTGGGCCAATTCTGACCCCAGATTCGTTTTCAGGAGGCCAAAAAACTACGAAAAATATATGTCGCATAAAAAGTATACCCAACTTTTTTTTTTGTGTGGCTGTGATTATCAAACGACAAATAGTTGAACATTCTCAATACCACTGCGTGGTAACCACTGCAACTATATCTATTACTTTTCGATTATTTGATTAAAAATAAGACTAGAATTTGTCTATATTATGTATTTAATGTTTCATTTGTTAGCAAATTTAATAATAAGCTAGCTAGAGGATGTAAAATGTGTGTGATATTTCCATAAAATTAAATGTGATGAATTCCTCGTTTCATACCTCTTCTTAGTAGGAATCAAAACCTTCATCTATGAAAGGATCGATATACTTTTTATTCTTTAAAACGCTCATAGACAAAAAATCTCATTTGAATATACGGATTTAGATAATAGTTTAGATAAAACATGTAATAACGTTATCAATTTGCATAATTATGTATTCAAATTCAATTTAATATACCCAGAGAACACTCAAGACATACTTATGTTATTTATTCCTTATAGGTACATTTTGTCCCATAATGTGTTCAGTCTTTATTTTAGTTATATATTATTTATCTGGTCTTACTGTCGACTTGGATCTAACTTTTCCGAATTTGAGAAAAATTTCCAATTACCTTTTTTTATCAAAAAAGCGTATGTTAAAGTTTTGTGATAATATCATTTCTTTGAAACTACCCGGATCAATTCAATTCTGAACCAATTTAGGGTGTTTTAGAGCAAATTGAGAGTAAATGTGAATGGAGAAATTGGTAATGATAGGTTAGAAAGTTATCGGAATTGGAAAATAACAGGCTAGGTTTTATATTGTTATTTCAACTGATTGATTTGTGTGTGCCTAAAAAATTTATATAGATATACGAACAATAAATAAAATATGTCGGATGAATTTTTTATTTGATGTGTTAGAATATTTTATAATCATAAATTAAATTTTTAAGATAATGTAATTATTAATTAACATAATAAATTTTAATATCCAAATTAAAAAAAAAAATGGTAATTATAACAAGCAATGATTTATTTGCCTTGAATTAAATTTTTAATGCAGTATTTAATCAAGTATATGTATATTACATTACACTACGATTTAAAATATAGAACCCTTCTATCAGAACATAGGTATTGTTGAAGGTAATGCAAAAATATAAATAATCGTGTTCTCGTATTTAAGTTTAAAAAAAAATCTCAATTAAAAATCACATTTCTTGGAAAAATATTATGTCTTTCAGCATCAATTTCACAAAGGAAGTTGGTATTATCTGAATATGTAGGGAGACTGAGGAGTATTGAGGGGTATGATAGAGTTGCATATTTTCCGATTATCAAATGACAAATAGTTGAACTATTATTTTTCGATTATTTGATTAAAAAAAAATACTAGAATTTATCTCTATTATGTATTTAATGTTTCATTTGTTAGCAAATTTAATAATAAGCTAGCTAGAGGATGTAAAATGTGTGTGATATTTCCATAAAATTAAATGTGATGAATTCCTCGTTTCATACCTCTTCTTAGTAGGAATCAAAGCCTTCATCTATGGGAGGATCGATATAAATTTTATTCTTTAAAACGTTCATAGACAAAAAATCCCATTTGAATATACGGATTTAGATAATAGTTTAGATAAAACATGTAATAACGTTATCAATTTGCATAATTATGTATTCAAATTCAATTTAAAGTGAACTGTATGATTTTTTAAAAACAAAAATGAATTTTCCTCATTCCTCTTGAATGATGTTGGAATCAACTGCACATAGTACAGTCACAGCATAGATAAATATTTATTTTGCTGTGGTACAGTCATTGAAGCTGAAAATCAGCTGTAACCTCCGAATTCTTTGAAACTGCATGGATTTGCATGAAAATTTAGAATAAGGCTCATCTTAGGCTCAAGTTCAAAAGTGACATAAGCCCGATTGACGCTTTTTGTTTTTTAGGGGTAAAAACTACCCCTAAGTGAAAAAAATTGAAAAAATTAAGTTTTAAGCATTTTATTGATAAAAATCTTGTTCAAGCACAAAGATTAAATAATGTTCCATGTTCTCGAACATGTTTTATGATATATTTGATCTTTTCGACCCTTTATTTAACCCTTAAAAACTACCCCTATGCAAAAAATAATGATAAAAAATTACTTTTTAAAGATTTGGAATGATTAAATCGTGCAATTATTTAAAATAAAAGTTACCTTATAGCTAATAAAAGAATTTTTCCCTTTCAACCCCTAAAAACCACCCCTGTATTGACAAAAATGATAAAAAATTACTTTTTAAAAGCTTGGAATGCTTTAACGGTGCAATTATTTAAAATAAAAATTCCCTCATTGCTTATGAAAGAATTTGTATCTCATAACACTTTTCAACCCTTATAAATCACCCCTGTGCTAAAAAAATGATAAAAAATTACGTTTTAAATCTTGGAATGCTATAATTGTGCAATAATTTAAAATAAAAATTCCCTTATATTGTTTATGAAAGAATATTTTACTTTTGCCATTTTCAACTCTTATAAACTACCCTTTTACAAATATTAATGTAAAATATTGTTATTATAATCGATTTTTAAATATAATCAATCATAAAAAAATTTGCTACGCTACATAATATAAATAATCACACTAAATTTTTTTACTTATTTTATTTGTATAATATAATACATAATACATATATAAAAATGAGAAAACCTATTTTGCTCCGAAAAAATGTCATTGGTTTTTTTTACCACAACTCGGTTATAGTATCCTACAAAAAGCATTTTAAAGATAATTTCGAGAGCAAGATCGTTTGCATATAAAACCTTTTAAGTCCTTCGCTTTTTAAAGGAAAAGCATCGAAGGGCTCCAGACAGGTCGTTTTTTCACTAAAATCGATACTTCAAGCGGCGATATCTCCTTTATTTTGTATGCTATAGGAATAAAAAAAGCAAAATATTTATTGAAAAAAAAAGCTACAATTTTGTTACCTATCATTTTTTGTTATTATATAAATAAGGCAATGTTTTTTGAATAATGAAAAATACGTTTTCAACTTTTACCGTACATTATTAAAAAAATAGGCATTCTAAACCGGTCTAATCAGGATCGTATGAAAAACATTAAAACAAAACTAATTGTAAAGGGTTTACGATTAATTTTAATTCTGATGGAAATGGTACATCGTTTACTGCTCATTTTTCCTTAAAAATGTTTTACTATAAATACACTTCTAAATTCATTGTGACCATTAAAAGTGCGAAAAATTGAGAGCCAATGTTTTTTTAACTCTTAACGACTATATAAAATGTTTTTTGTGAAACGAACAACTTTAGTTCTCTTTACTCAACTGTGTAATATGCTTATTTGAACCTAAAAAATAATAATAACTCAAAAAGAATTTGTTATACAAATATAATGGAGCAGATATTTTCTCTTTGAGAATATCGTAGGTGGCGTTGAAAAAAATATGACGTTCTTAATGAGAGTGTCTCGTGGTATCTTCGTCGTTGGTGATATAATTGTATACTAATTCAGTTAATTTTTACTTTCATTTTATTAAGTAGCTTGCCCAAAATTAATTAATTAATCTCTATCAGATATCTATTTGAGAGAAATATTTGAGTATTTGAAATATTAAACACCCTGTAACTAAGTGAGGAAACTATGGACTTATTTGGCCAAATTATCATATTTTGGGTACAGGATTATCAAGGTACAATTTGTGGTACTTCAGTTAAATACACCTTGTATACCCTTCATTTCCTATGTACAGTTTCCTTGAGGATAAGTTTAAATCCTCCTCCTGAAGTAAAAAAATATACGTCTGTAAAACTTAAATCCTAAAAGTGACGCTTCGATAAAGAATAAATTGGTGGAACATCATCTGCCACGAGATTAGGAGTTATTGATCTGTCAGTACGAGTTGATAAATATTGTGTTGCTGTTGATGGCCGATAAAGTGAAATATACGGGCTTTATGGGAGCAACGTGAAGTCGTTATTCGTTTGGGTCGTTCATCTCCCTAGCTCGGCCCGGGTTCTTGAAACTCGCCAAAATTACGACCAGAAACATTGCGTGGGGCAATAATCGTCTGTCACCTGAACGCATCTCGACGATTGCCCTTTATTGTGCCCAAACAAACGTAACTGGAGGTTGCTGAATAATGGTATTGTGGTTATAGGTTGTTTGAATTGAGAGAGGAAAAGGAAATTATTGTCCGTAAATTTTGCTAATTTCTTGCTACTAAATAAACGATGATAATTAAAATATTCCTGTATTCGTATAAAAATTCCTTTGACAGACGTAGTCATTAATCTTGGACTAATGGCTTATCTAATTAAAAGAAAATTTGCTGTATTCGAATATAAATAGCTCAACCAATGGCAAAAATATGGGTAGTCAATATCACTGGAAATTAGAACATCGCTTTTAATTCCTAGTGGTCTTTAATTAGAGTTATTAGCAATGTTTTTTAAACGAACATGTTCAAAATATTTTTTATGCCCATGCCTTCGGCACCTACATTACAAAAATAAATTCTGTGTCAATGATTTAATCATTTTCAAGATCAGTGTAATTTTGTTTTAACCTGTCAGAAGTGATGTACTAGTACTTCCAAATGGCAAGTTGTAGGAAATAACTTGACTAAGAAAAATTTACAAATAATGCTTTCCGGTGTTGCCAGATTTCTTCAGTAGCTACTAAAACAATATTTCTTTAATTGGCAATACTGTATTTGTTGACATAATTTGATAAATTTTCAAATTCTAAATAAAAAATATCATGTTACATTTCTTTATAGGAGTAGTCAATTTAGAACAATTAGCAAAAACAACGAAAATAATCTGCAGTCGGCAGGAAGTAGAAGAAGCTAACATCAATAGTAGGCCTTGGATAATAAACAAAAATTGTGTTGCTTGAAAGGAGTCATTATTATTGTGTCATTTAAAAGCTGTTATATTTGAATATGTTTAAAAATAACGTTTTAATTCAGTTGCTAAGATGAATCAGTTATTTAATCCAAAAGAGAAAGTTGAATTAATTTTTCTTCATGTTAATGTATACGCAATGCGTGTGCTGAATTCCACGAAACACATCCAGATAAGCCTTTTCCAAATCCTGAGTTTTTAAAAAATAACTAACAACTGGTGTTGTGTACCCAAGAATCTGCAAAAGGCTGAAAATCATCTTACTATTAGCAACTGAATTAAAACGTTATTTTAATACACATTCAAATACAAAAGCTTCCAAGTAACACAATGTCAGCACAATAATGATGGCTCCTTTCAAACAACACAATTTTTGTTCAATATCCAAGGCCTACTATTGATATATTAGCTTCTTTTAGTTCCGGCCGACTGCAGATTATTTTCGTTGTTTTTGCTGATTGTTCTAAAACTGCTAATTCAATAAAGTAATGTAACAACATTTTTTATTTAGAATTTGAAGATTTGTCAAATTGTGTTAAAAAAATATGGTATTTAAAAAAATATTGTTTTATTGGCTACTGAAGAAATCTGGCAACACCGGAAAGCATTATTAGTAAATTTTTCGTAGTCGTGTTATTTCCTAGAACTTAGCATTTGGAAATACTAGTCTATCACCTCAAATAAAAAGTTGGCCTGCCAGGTATAAAAAAATCACATTATGTATATTCTAATTAAGATAGCATTTGTAGAAAAAGACATTGGCGTAAATTTTCCTTTTTCAGGGCTATGTCCTCTACACTGTAAAAAGAAAACGGTGTGAGTGAAAGCAGTAAAGGTTCGGAGTGAGTTCATTGAGTGAAATTATTGAGTACATTTTCACTCAATATTGGGCATTTTGCTCATTTTACTCATTTGCGATTATATTTAAACTAAAACTGAGTACTTTCACTCAAATATAGGTACTCCTTTGGTGCACTTGCACCTAAAGAATAAATGTCCTCATTACTGAGTGAGTTTAAATGTATATTAATTTCGAGTAATTTGAATGGCGCCGTGAAGATGGCACCACTTACATATTGCTTCTGTAATCTCGATCACAGTTGATAGGGGCCCGATAGATGCTCCAGAAAAGCGTGATCGCCAGGTCACAGGCCTTAGCCGGCGGCGGCGGGTCTCAACCACGACAGGAGGAAACCAAGCAAAGTGAATTAATTTCAACACTGTATATCTTAATTAATCATTTATGAGTGATTTATTTTTGCACTCAATATTTAATTACTTAAAAACTAAGTCTGAGTAAAAAATGACTAAATATTAGTTAATTTTAAATCATATTAGAGAAAAAGTCAACTCTAAATTGGTTTTATATACTCAGAATAGAGTCAGAAGTCGTTCAATTGATAGTTAGCAGTAACTCGGATTTGAGTAAAACCCACTCATTTCTGATGCAATAGTTTCACTCAGTTGTACTCATACTAATAGAGTGAACATTTTACTCAATCGGGTATGGACAGAAATTGATACATTATTGAGTAGAACTGAGTGAAATTGTTTTACAGTGTAGTACCTCTAAAGTAAACTTAAATGTTTCCAAATCCAATTTTATGTAATTTCGCTTTCGTTACATTTTAAATGACCATTTATTTTATAGGCTAGAATTTGTCAGAGTTATTTTTGATAACAATTGTATTTTCACTAAACATATAGAAGAATTTAGGATTCACTTTACGTAATAGATTTTAAAAATATATTTACATTACAATTATTTATTTATTAGTTTTGTTAGACCCAAATTGGAATATGCCTTTGTAATTTTATCTTCAAATTATATGTCATCTGTCATATAGCATCTTCAAAGAGAATGGTTTTTAAATTAGCAAGTTTTATATTGGATGGGATGGGATTTACCCAACTACGGGCTCTTCACTAGATCTACTGAAAAGCTTTGAGATAAGCCTTATTATAAGGAGATTATAAATTATATAACATCATCATACAAAGTTGTCGACAGTATTGACTGCATCATGTTCACCTTAGTGATTAGTAACAGAATTCCTAGAATCATCGCTACGTCTAATAATTTATTTTTGTACTCTATTCTCGTACTATTTTGCAATCGTCTCCCTTGCATCAAACGTTGGTGCTTTAACCGTAGTTGGTAATGGCGAAATGCAATTTTTTTTCTATTTATGTTTTTATATTAAATTTAATTTAAAACGAATTATTATGCATTCTATTCAAAACTGCCCTGTTAATTAAGGAAATTTTTAAGTATAATGTCACATTACTACATTAGTTTTTTTTTTAATTTTCAGGTTATGTACTAAACATGTTCGGAAATTAATTTCGCTGATAAGAATGTTCATGTAGATAGTTTTAATATTTTAAATTAAAAAAAAACATGACAATTACATTTTTGTTTCTTAAGACGAAAATAAGATTTTCGACGTAAGAGAGAAAAATGTCGTGACTGTCTATGATAAAAACCTTGCTTTCGTATACAAGAAAAGGATAAAGCTGTTAACTTATAATGAAAATATGAAGCATACTCCATTCTCACAAAATTTGTAAGGAATCTTGTTCATAAGTTACAAATTCGAATTAACTAAGTATGGGTTTTGAAAGAAAGATACAATTTAAGTCAAAATTGCATTATCCCGTTTTTAAAAATGTATTTGCTACAAACTTTGGTCCATTAAAAACTTTCGTATAAATAAACCGAACAAAGAAGATAAAGAAGTTCCCAAAACTAGGAACTGAAATAAAATAATAAGTAGTTCCAAGTTTTCAACATCTTAGTTTATTACATTTATTGTGTATAAACTTCGCAATATGTTTTGGGTATATCAGTTGTCTTTTGTTTGATGTTTCCATCAGCATTTATGATCTTCAATTTTACAGAAGCTAAAGACATTGTATTCTTAAACTGAAAAATACAATGTGTGATAAAAATTGAAATTCATTAGATTTCTGTTTACTTTCAGGACAAAACATAATAGATGTTTCTGAAAATAATTTATACAAACAAATGTACATTATGCGTTAAAATGAGTTATTTTGTATAGTTAAGCATACACATACTGACAGATACTGCCACTAAGAACTCTAGAATTTCGCTGTTGCTGAGTATTTGGAAATTGTTTTTCTTTGTAGCTGATTTTTAATTTCAAAAAGATTTCAAATATACAGAGTGTAAATAAATTAATATGAAAAATTTAAATAAAATTTAAAGATTTTCATGTAAATTAATCTATCCGCTCTAACCATGCGGATTTGTGTCCCTACAAACGGGGAATGAAAGATTTAGTTTGAAGTTTTTTAAAAATGGAGAAAGTTATAAATTTGTAGACTGTTCTAATATTGAAAAGGCGTTTAAGATAAAATTTCTTTTTCTTTGTCGTCAATATGTTAATTTCTCTTCAATTATTATTATTATTATTATTTTATAGATGTAATAGTTTTTGAGAAAAATAGTAAACTACCTATATTATTATACCAAAGATGATTTGCCTGTAAGTTGCGTAGCTTATAAAACCAACATGGGTATTAAAATCAAAATTTTGTAGGAAGTGGTCAAGGTATCCAATAAATAAACAGTATCCATATTATACTGGTAAGCGGGAATGCGGGTTGTAGTAGCAGAAATAGGCTAAATCTATGGTCAAGTTGTGTGCCGTTTTATGCTCATAATAAACAATGCTACTGATTGCCAAAAAAGTGCCATACACTTGACCAAGCAAAGCTCAAAATCACTCACACATGCACAAACGACAACGAAAGCACGGCCAAAGTCCCTCATCAAAATCTCTGGACTGTTCACCAGCACGCCAGACCAATAGGGTAGGTATTAGGGTACCGCTAAATATGTATAGAATAAATTGATCGATGCGAAACTTCAGATCAGAGGCAGACATGTACATGCCATGCCACCATTAGTAAAAGTAGCATCTATTAAAAACTTCGACTATTTTAGATAGGCGCATGTGACCTCTGTAAATGTTGAATTGTAATTTTTTTTTAAATGGGTATTTACCGATCGCCGGAGACGGTTAATCGCGGAACACTTGGGAGAACTGTTAAATTATTTTCTAAAATCGTTGTCCTTATGAGTTAGGAATTATTATTTTGTTAACTTTTGCTGGTACTTATTATTATGTACTATATCTATATATTTTATGGTAAGGTCCATGTGAAGCGTTTAGTGTAGAAAAATGCCCCTTTTTGTTTCATACAATTATGCAAATACTTACACAGATATATTCTTATAATGTAAATAAATGCCTTTTCGATAGTGTGAAAAATAAAAGCTAAATTTTTCTCTGTCCCCTTAAAGGGTCATACCGTATTTTTATTCATTTATTTACTAATGGCGAAATACTCGAACGCACTTCTATTAATTTATGATTTACTGCTAGCTTCCATTTAAATCGTTCTCTTCGAAACACATGTATTCATAAATGTAAATGGCCTATTTGTATACCTAAGTTTTAAGTCAATTGTGGCCGACTTCCAAAAATTATCGGTCATTTACAGTCACCATTTCCGCCCTCGTCAGACAGGCCAGGCCGTATCTGATGTTTATTGGTACGTATTTTTCCAAACACCATCGATAATCGATCACAGGAAAAACCATACCGACACAAAACGCTTCATCTAAAACCCAACATTTTGCCGCACTCCACGCACCGCACGACGTATTTTCGATTAGTCAAGGTTGTCTAGATTAGATATGCACCGGTAAAATTTGCACACGCATTAGCATGTTTAATGGGAATATGCAATATTAAAACTCTGCGAAGTAGGTCGCTAGCGCTATACGCTTTTAATCGCTGAAACATGAAAAAGTGGATTAAGCTTTATTTATTTTCGAGCGCTGCTCCGACTAATGAATATTCAGGTTAAACTCGGACCCGGTGTACGTTTCAATTACATTTTAACACAATTACGATGTTGTTGCTGTATAGTCTACTTCAAAAAGTTTAGGAAACTGATGTTAGGTAGCAGGATCATTGGCCTCGTCGAAAAGAGATGCAGTTTATATTAAAATGTGCTCGAAAAAAAAGAGTTGTTAATGATTCATCTGATTTTAGATCATAGTTTCTGAAAACTTCTAATGTCGCAACAGTGAGGGTTTGCTCTTAGAGTCGTTATTATGTTAATGTACTTATCAAAAGTAAAAAAAAATTAATTTTTAATTAGCCTGACCTTTATATGCAGGCATTCATATTGCAACTTACTGTTTAAGACTATTTTACTTATTGTTTTACTTGCGTTATTTTTGTTTTTATATTTTTAATGTTCTTAAGAAGTGGTCATTGCTCTTGAAATGGTTCAAACATTCCTCATCAAAATTTTCATTCATATAAATAAAAACAGCAGTAAAACATTTTAAATTAGAAGTCAATTTTATGGAAGAAAATGTATCTCGTCTTACAATTAGATAAGTACATATTGATTATTTAATTAATCCTCTTAGTTAAAGAAGTCTAAGACTAATTCAAGCTTTTCCGCTTTTCCATTCATATGGCATCTGGTTTTAACGTCAGTATATTAAAAGTAGTCCACTAAAACGACATTAGCCTCGACATTAATCATTAGGGAAGGAACGGGCACAAAGAACATCTTACAGAGAAATATTTAATTATTGCAGAGATCCGAGAACGAAGTTAAAACGCTAATAATCTCATCTCATAAGTCATCGGTTTTCCGTTCTCTCTATAAGCTCTAATGAATAGGAAATCCCATTTTCTCGACGGATTTTTCCGCCGGAAAACCAATCGCAGAAATTCGGCTGAGTGGTTAATGCAGTAAAATCACGTTCGCTATTCGCGATCCCGAAATCAGTGAAGACGAAATTGCGCGGATGAAGATATTTTATTACCTCCCCTTAGGGCAGACGGATCGAAATATTGTTTTTCCGGCGATTGGATGGCTTGTTGTGAAATGAAATATTCATTTCCATCGATTGGAAATGGTTGTATATCCGAACAAAAATAAAGAATATGGGACTGAACATATTAGATATTCAAAGAAATACATGTATTGAAAATATTCAGTGGGAGAGCCAATATTCTCTATTACTTTATTCTAGTCCAGATCCATAAAATAATGTTTTGTTTTAGTTTAAAGCTCAAAAAGGATGTCTCTAAAATAGTTTCTACAGCATAGCATCACCACGAAGATCTTATAAAAATAATTTTGACGTTTTGGAGTCATATCAAAATTAAGCAGTTTTACTTTTAATGAAATATACAGACTAGAACTATATGAACAAATATTTAAAGGAATTCAACGACAGATGGAACTGTCAAAACCAAATAACTTCTTTTTTCTTATTTCTTCTTTCAGGAGCCTGATTTTATAAGTAATAAAACAAAACCGGAATCAGTGTCAACCCCCTCCCAAATACATCACTTTAACAATACCTAAATAGGTGACCTTCAGATCTGGTTTGTCTCTTGACTTGACACATTTTTAAATTATAAATAAGTAATAAAACCCCGAGATAAGAACCGGCCATGGGCGTGCTAATATTTCGTTTCAGGTAATTATCGGGTAACACTAATGCTAACAAAAATGACAGGGATTGGAAAATCGACTATCTACAGACTTTTAAAGGAAACAAAAAATGAACAAGATACTGTAAATCCCCCAAAATCATCTACAGGGAGGTCAAAAGTCGTTATAGATGATTTCTTCAAAAATGTCATTCGCAGAAAAGTACACTCATTTTATTTTAAAAAAGAAATACCAACGCTAAACAAAATTTTAAGTGAACTTTCAGAGGACAACGATTTGCCAAAAATCAGTAGAAGCAAATTATGGGCCGTCTTACGAGAGTTGAATTTTTGCTGGGAAAAGCAGAACAGGAAGTCAGTTCTTATCGATAAAGATGAAATTATTTGTTGGCGAAGATCCTACTTAAGATCAATTAGAAAATTCCGTGACGAAGGGAGGAATATTTATTATCTAGACGAAACTTGGGTCAACGAGGGATATACTGTAACAAAAGTATGGCAAGATAAAAATGTAAAAAGTTTTCGACAAGCATTTTTGGATGGACTTTCAACAGGGTTCAAGGCACCTTCAGGTAAAGGGCGAAGATTAATAGTGACACATATAGGTAGTGCCAGTGGTTTTGTAGATGGCGGTTTACTTTTATTTGAATCTAAAAATACAGGTGACTATCACGAAGACATGAACGCAGATGTTTTCGAAGAGTATTTTACACAGATGTTGGATCTTATTCCTCCGGGGTCTGTAATTGTCATGGATAATGCCAGTTACCATTCACGGCAGACCGAGCGGACGCCTACGACTGCTTGGAGGAAAGCCGATATAATTCAATGGTTATCCGGAAAAAACATTTCTTTTGAAACAAATATGGTGAAAAAGGAACTTTTGACACTTGTCAATCTTAATAAAGATCAGAAAAAATATGTTATCGATGAAATGGCAACAAATCGCCAAATAACGGTACTACGGTTACCACCTTATCACTGTGAACTTAACCCAATCGAATTAGTCTGGGCGCAGGTAAAAGGAGATGTAGCGCGAAATAATACGACGTTTAAATTAAGTGACGTGAAAATTTTGTTAAAAAATTCCTTGGAACGAGTAACTGCAGATAACTGGCAAAGATGTATACATCATGTACAAAAAGAAGAGGAGAAAATGTGGGAACTCGATAATTTAATTGACGTTACTGTGGAACCTATCGTTATCAATCTAGGAGACGAAGATAATTCATCAGAATATTCAGAGGATGAATTTTAATATACCTACTTTTTTATTATCTTTATTGTACATTTATACAACACTACATTTACTCACCATAATTTGAATTTTCAAAATACATATCTTTCTGTGTGGAATAAAAGTCTATTCATTAAATTTAAATAAATATTTTGATAATAATATTGAATAATTTTATTTGAATTACTAAAAACCCTCTTAACCCGGTTATGATGCTTAAAGTAGCCTCATGTTTTGAAATGCTGTTTTTATATTGTTTACTTATAAGAGAAATGGACCGAGAAATTAAAGCGGCATAGACAAAGACGGATTGTCGGGGATTAAATTTTAGCTACCTGCTACAATTTAGTACAGTCCGATCGCACAAAGTTTTGTTAAAAGTACACCTCATCTATACCGATAAAACATAATATAAAAATATTGAATATAAGCACCAGTACTACATTTATTTACGATTTGCATACATAATGAGCTTTTATCACTCTCTTTCATTTCGAAACAGAGCATAAATTTTAATTTTTGAATCAATTTTATTTGAAATTATATTTCTAATAACAAACATTTGTTCATTTTTTATTAAGTAGTTTAAGAATTATGTTTGATGTATTCAGTCATACAGGATGTTGTTGATATAATGTGCCACGTTAATGGTAGATTAACAAAGACAAACCAATTAAAAGAAGTTGAAGATACAGGGTATTGAATTTAGATAGATATATGACATTTATTTGATGATGATAATAATAATAATAATAATAATAATAATAATAATAATATTGATATATTTAAATAATTTTAAAGTGAAAGACGAAAAAGTAGAAAATAATTACTTGTAGATTCAGAAAAATTTTAAATTTAAATTTATTTGTATTGAATTTTAAGAATGAGACAGGAATTGATTTAAAACATTTTACAGCATTATAGGTAAAACTACGGCGAAACATCGCAGTGCCATGGTGCGGAAGAATATGTACATCGTAAATTGAAAAACACAATAACTGAAAAATGAAAATTGAATTAGGAACTAAATGCACCAATATAATGTTCGAAATAATTCAATGGCGTCGAAATTTAAGGATATTTAATAGTGTCTCATTATCTTCATCACTAATTAACATATTTATCAATTTATTGAACAATTTATCTTTGACTGTTAATTTCGCTAGTTAAAGTTTTGATATTTTTCAAAGTATTCAATAACATTCAGGCTTTAGGCCTTTGGTTTACTAAGACTTATGGACCCAAATTATTCATATATTTCATTACGGTTGTTAACCAATCTTGTCAAAATTACGCTATAATTTTGCGCTGGTGCAATTAACTTTAGTTATAATATTTTGCAACAAGAGATAAAAATGTTTGTATTTCAGTAAATAGAAAATTAAAAGTTTTTCCACTCATATAAGGGCGCCTATTTTTCTAGCCCCACTATTAGATCTCTGTTACCTAAAGAGATACACTTTAATGACGAGTAACTTTTGCTGAAGAAAAATTTGATGCATCATTTTTCATTTTGAAATTATCGATGAAAAACCGAAAAGATACCCATATGTGATGGTTTACGCTGTTGTTTCCGTCAAAATAACAAATTATCCAAAGAGCGCTTCGAAAATGAAACATCTAATTATTACTGCAAACGATATTTTCGCAGTTCAGCTGAACTGATTTATCTGATCAGATAAACTTTCATTGACAGCATTTAAAAATTTCAGTAAAAATTAATTTTCAAGAGCGAGATATGTTTCAAATTTATCAAAATAATCCATTAATTTGAAGAATATCTGTCAAAAACACTATTTAAATGTCACAAAAAGTCATTATTATAAATACTTAAAAGGTAAAGGAAACGATTATGCTATGCCAGTTAAAGTTGACCCTTCAAATTTATTTAGGGTGTCAAATTAAATCCGGAATCTGACTTCATCAAAGAAATTCTCTGTATACTGAATTTAAAGAGCAAAAACCAACTTAGTCCTCTTCAGTTTACGGCCGTTTTATTTCGGAATAATCTAAACTTCAAATAGATTTACCTTCACGAGATATAATTCATTGCGGAGAGCCTTGAAAATCACTTTTGGTAATTCTTTGAGCAAACAAGATTTACACCTAAATCTCTTTTAGACGTCCCTGTTAACAATTACAATGTAGGTTTTGTAGAACTTTTTTAATAATGGTTTATAACGTAGGCACCTAATAATAGTCCAGTAGGCAGAGATTTAGATAATAAGTTTCCATATCCCAATTTTTTTTCCTTATTATGCGACGCTCGTGTATTTTTATGTTTTTTTATAACATATTTATAGCCACAATTTTGGGGTTTACGGGATATTACCACAATCACGATGTTTTGGGCCGTTGACTGGACTATAATGACTAGAAATAGTTCCGGTAGCTAAACTACAACTGACCTTAATGCATAAAATTGAAATATGATCACAATATTTTTTATATACACTTATCAGTATTAAACAATTTTTCTGTAAATTTAATCATGCCCGGCATCTAATAAGACCCGTTTTAAAAATACCACTAAACGCATTATGTACATAGATAAGATGAAATATACCGCTTTTATGAAATAGCCATAGCAAAAAATTAGTTTTTCAATATTAAATTTAAATCCATCTACTGATTTATCACTGCAGGTAACAAATGTTTTGCTCTTTTTCTTTTTTTTTTATTATGAATTGTTAAACAAAGAGAGTACGTTATCCAATAAGTCCCGCCTTCAATTTTTTGTTTGTATTAATTATACAGGGTGATTCATAATGTCGTTAATATCAAGGGGAGATAAGGAAACATGAGTATAATATAAATACACGATTAAAAAAAATTAGAATGCATATTTATGTTGAAGAATATTTTCAAAACATTGTTTAAAACCCTTTTACTGATCGCTGAGTGAATCTTGACCTACCGCCTACCGCATTCGATCACTAACCCAGCTTTTCTTGTTTTTTTAATAGTGAACGACAAAAACAGAACAGGTATTATATTGAAAGATTGTGCAATATATTGTGTGAATCAAAAATAGTTTGGTTTTTATTGTGCAATGTGAAATATATTGTATCGTTTGTGGGTAATATCGCGCAATATTTGTTCAGTTGTGTATCGAATGTAATACAGTGTCACTCAAAATGTTCGCTTAGGAAGTACCAGAGGAAAACTAAATTATTGCACAATAATAGTGCACCATCTGGGGACATCTCTTAATATTATTGTGAAATATATTGCACGATAATATTGACCGTCTAGGGGGGGCTTAAGGACAAGGTACGGTTCAGCCTGAGCATGGTACATTAGGCGGAAATTGGTCTTTCCAAGCATTCAGATTAACATGTCTCAGTACCTTCATAAACAAATTTCAATTCCAGAAAGAATAAATCTGAGAGTTTTCTTCATCTCTTGCCGAATATCTTAGGAGACAGGAACGATAAAAACCAAAGAATTGCCATTTACTTCTACTGACAACTCTAAACACAATCAGCTCATGCCACATCACGTCCAGGCTGGGTATTATGAGAGTTATCGCCTGAACGAAAAGATAGATGAGTCAGTCAAAGCAGTAGCCCAGTCTTTTATATACAGGGTAGCCCATCGGAAACGTACCGCAAGGCATTACAGGGTAGTAATGAACTTTTCGGCACAATCCAAAAACAGGTAAAGTTTGCTTCTGAGGGGGACAACTTTTGGCGCAAAAAGCATAGCAAAATCTTCAACCCCCTAAGTGGGGGTGCCATCCCCCAAATTTTTTTAAATGGGAATGGGGGTCAAGTGGGGGGTCATTAGAAAGGGCTTTTAATTCTCTATACATCGATTCTTACTTTTTGAAAATCGATCCATTATTTTAGAAAATATGCAGCTTTGAAAATACGAACAATATTTTTGACGAGAAATGCGAAAATCGATTTAATTTTACTTCAAAACTTACGGTATTAGCTTGGTAAATTCCTTCAAAAGAATTCGCTGTTTTTTTTTTTGATTTGCGAATTCTTTAGCCTGATTTTGGTGAGCAAAAAATTGTCCGCTTTTTGTTTCGTATTTAGATAGGCCACAAGAAGTTGCTAGATAACTGTCTTGTGACTTGTAGTTGAAGAGTACCAATACTGCCGAGTCTTTTAAATTGATTAATTATGGTGTACTCAATTCCAGAAAGAGTAGAAATTATTGAGCTTTTTTTCAAAAACAATGAATGCGGAAATCGGGTCGCCGAACTGTTCAACCAACGGCATCCTGAGAAACATGCGTCTGGAAAAATTGTTCGCGAATTGGTGGCCAAATTTCGCGAAACTGGCTCCGTTCATAACAAAAAGAGGCAGGTTGAAAATCCGGTACTAAATGAACCTACGGAAATAGCGGTATTGGGGCAAGTGGCAATGGATAGTACGCTGAGTACAATGCAATTGGCTACTGCGACAGGAGTGAGTCGTACAAGTGTCCAACGAATATTAAAAAAATACAAATTCCATCCTTATAAGATTCGGCTAGTGCAAGAGCTAAATGAAGACGATTTTGATCGTCGTTTGCAATTTTGCGAAATAATGACTGAACGAGCGATAAACGATAATTTCCTCTTTAATGTGTGTTTTTCGGACGAGTGTACGTTCTTCTTGAATGGTTTAGTGAATCGCCATAATTGTCGTTACTGGGCTGATACCAATCCAAGGATTTTCCATGAGACACACTCCCAACACCCCCAGAAGTTGAATGTATGGGCAGGTATTTTTGGAAATTCCATTGTAGGTCCTTTTTTCCTTCCTGGAAATTTGACAGGCGATATGTACTTGGATTTACTACAAAATGTCATCGACCCAGCTCTAACAAATATCATAGAGGACGACCCTGCTTACAATGAACACGAACTGATTTTCCAGCAAGACGGAGCTCCTCCACATTACTCGCTCAATGTGCGCAATTACCTAAATGAGACGTTTCCAGGACGCTGGATAGGACGAAGAGGTGCAATTGAGTGGCCCCCTCGGTCACCCGACTTAAATCCTTTAGATTTCTTTCTCTGGGGGCACATTAAAAGCAAAGTTTACAGCACTCCACCTGATACCTTGGAAGATCTGCGAGGACGAATCATTAATGTATGTCGCGAAGTAACACCGCAAGTGCTCCAGAATGTTCGACAACGGTTTGAAGACAACCTGTATCATTGTATGCAAGTTGGCGGACAACATTTTCAGCATTTACTTGACTAATACCGTAAGTTTTGAAGTAAAATTAAATCGATTTTCGCATTTCTCGTCAAAAATATTGTTCGTATTTTCAAAGCTGCATATTTTCTAAAATAATGAATCGATTTTCAAAAAGTAAGAATCGATGTATAGAGAATTAAAAGTCCTTTCTAATGACCCCCCACTTGACCCCCATTCCCATTAGAAAAAATTTAGGGGATAGCACCCCCACTTAGGGGGTTGAAGATTTTGGTATGCTTTTTGAGCCAAAAGTTGTCCCCCTCAGAAATAAATTTGACCTGTTTTTGGATTTTGCCGAAAAGTTCTTTACTACGCTGTAATGGCTTGCGGTACGTTTTCGATGGGCTACCCTGTATATACAAACAAAAATAGCTAAAATTGCATTAATTCGATGCTATATGAAAGTGACATTAGCAAAAGTATGATAGACACGTACTATCTATAAACAGTATGTTCTTATGCGATTTAAAAGCTTGTCGCGAGGTATTCCTAATTGGAACTTTTATTTTAAGGGTAAGTTAAGGAAATTACGCGACAAACTTTTAAATCGCATAAGAACATGAACGTACTGATTATACATACGTGTCTATTTATCATAATTTTGCTGATATGATATGATGAAACTTCTATAGAGCAGCCACATTCAACCCTGTTGTGGGTTTGGGGTTTACACAACATATGGGTTTTATGAACTCCTTGGTTTATTATTTTCATTTTAGTGCATTTTAATAAAAGCTTGTTTTTAAAATGTTGTTTTTTACTTTTCATTTATTTACACCTTCTTAGTTAGAAATATTTCTCAATTTATCCATTGCAAGTAACGTCTCTGCTACTAATCGTTGAGAAGTGCCCTCGTGAGGACATAATCCTGGCTGCAGCATCAAGTTATTTCTATCATTTTAGTGTATTGTTATCAGAACTCAACAAGCATGCAAAATTTCAAAGTCGCGAGTTTAAAAAAAGTGGTTCAAATTTGGCTTACAAGATTTGAACTAAACATACATGTGAAGTTAAATAAAAGCTATCAAAAAAGAGGATGGATTTAAATGATTGCATTATCTCTTTTTTATCACATAAACAATCATAAAACAAAGTAGGTGTTTATATTAAAGAAAACACAAGCAGTCTTCCTTAACCTTTTAATTTGCTAATGAATACTCGAAGGACCTTAACAGTAGGGAATAAAATTTTCTACATTTTTTCCCTTTTGTGATCAACATTTGTACGTAGATGGTAAGAGTGGTGGGAATGAATTATTCCTTGAAGTGTTCGACACTGCATTCTTTCTATAACATAATATTTGCATTTTATTTTTTTCACGTTTTCTGCCCCACCAAAGTGCAGTGTTTTTTTTAGCACCCTGTAGGCTTAATTCAAGCATTATTCTGTGAGTGTGCGTAAAATTGGATTTTTTTTGTAAGTTTATAAAATTACCATTCTTACCAAATTAACGTCACGGTTTCACATTCGCAAATTTTTAGATTTTTTTATAATCTACATCAATTCTAAAAATTGCTAAAATGGGTTTGGACAAATAAATATTATTACCAGAAACGATTATTAAGTGTGGCTACAAGTATTTTAACTTTGAAAGATTAAAATTAAGTATAGAAAGGAAATTAAAAATATTCCAATAGGTGAAAAGTGTTTCATTATTTCAGAGTTTAGTATTCTACCTATATGTTGAAATAATTGTCACTATAGTAATATTAAAAGCTGTATCTGGCATTAATATGTATTTGCTCAGACTTTAGAAATTATGGGTAAAATACAATATACAAAAAATATTGGTAATATCCAAATTTTGTAAATCAAAGTAATTTCCGGTTCAACCCGAGCTATAATCAGAATTGATGGAAACCATCTTCTCTCGCTAAGTGTAGTCTTTCCGATCTCAATTGAAGAACCAAGAGGTTGGCATTCTGTACTAGGTTCCGTCGCTGACGCAGCAACTCGGCATTGAAATATTTGAAAAACTTGTTAACATTTGTATTTAGTCATACCCATATGGCCAGTCGCCCAGTTGAAGAATGAGCGCGTAAGCAAACACGGCACAAACACAGCCGCAATGGCCTAGCAATGCAGTGCAGCAATACGGAATTTGGTGTGACTCAGGTGATTTTAATTTATTATAAGCACCTTCTATTAATAATTCATATTACAATTGCGAAAGGGAGAAATAAGAGGGATATTTTGTTTACTAATATTATCACAACATGGCAATTTGGAGACCTTTTGAAACTGAATAACACGAAATTTACACCATCAACATAATAATATTGTTTGAGGACATAAATAATTAAAATATGTTGTTGGTCAAATGAATATATAATAGAAATTTTCTACACATTATATGCAAATCATTGTAATTTTTTACCTTTTTTAGGGACGCCTATGAAACTTATTAAATTTTATTGCTAGACGTTTTTATACATGTTCAACTGACTTCGGAAAGACTATACTAGATAAGTAGTTTAAAAATTACATATTTATCAACTTATAAAACCACTTTTCGAAACGATTATACAGGGTGGGCCATTAGTGTGAGAAAGTACACTAACTCCCTTGTTACTTATAATACAGAAAAAAAGTTTATATAAAAGTTGTACAGAATCAAGAAACCTAAACTACAAAATTAATTTCAAACATACAGGGCGATGAGTAAAAACGGGACACGCCAAACATTACATTTTTTAAATGGAACACCCTGTATATTTTTAAACAGTTGGATTTCTGAGAAAATTCTATATATGGCAATATAAACAGTTTATCATTTTAGTGCGGGGTTGCCAAGTTATGTAGAAAATTCTTAGAATTTTGGAAAAAACATGACCTCGAAGAAGTTGTATTAACTTTCAACTACTAAC